>NC_069075.1:115616483-115863973 GCF_025698485.1 Gossypium arboreum | reverse complement strand
GTTGGGAATTTCAAATGCATTAACTGAAAATTTTCCAGCAAGTTCAAAGTTCTCGAATCACATACCTTCGAGTTTATCCGGATATAGCTGCTCGTTCAACGCTTCGACATAGCCCGTTATGGTAACCCGCACAAAGGCCTTGGGACTTAACCCGGATATCACAATTTACAATTGCCTTGGCTTAGCCGGATATCATAACTCACATTGCCTTGGCTTAGCCCGGATATCACAATTTGCACAATTGCCTTTGGGCTTAGCCCGATATCACCAACATTCATACACATCTTTGTTTCAATTTCATAACACAACTTTTATGCACAATTCACTTAGCAAAATATCATTTGCTCAATGGCCACATACAAAGGCACAAATTCGATTGCTTATTACTTCATTCAATCGAATCAAAATCTAAGTTTCGATACTCGAAAACTTACCTCGGACGTGGTCGAACGATTTCGACGGCTATTCGACGACTTTTTCCTTCCCCTTATCGGATTTAGCTCCCCTTTGCTCTTGAGCTTAATTTAACAAATAAATTGGTTTTATCATTTGAGCATCGAAAGAGGAATTCAAGATGCCTAGCCAATATATATGCTCATTAGGCATCAAAGTGATATGAAGAAATCACAATCGAACTCAACACATTAGTTAATATTCCTCTTAGCAATTTTTCTAAGCCAAGAATAGGCATCAATATGCTTGCCTCTAAACGAATGCATGCACACCAATTCCCTCATGTGGCCGAATATGCATGTCCATGTTGAGGCCAATTATGCACTTAATACCACACAAAACAGCATGCATTTTACTAACTAACGATTACATATTGTAGCTCAATACACATCTCCATGTACTTATAACCGAAACATCATCACAAGCAAATATATACCTTGAAATAGTATATATGTCATGCCAATACATCATGTGCAAACATTATACACATATAGGTGCAAGGCAATCTCAAGGGGTTCATACCCATCCAAACACAAATTTTTACCAATCAAGTAACAAGCATAAATCATGCTCATGAATGCACCATGGCGAATACATCACAACCATACTCTTTCAACTTGTCATGGTTAAACAAAGAATTCAATGTCCTACTCAAGAATACTAAAAGAAATTTCAAGAGTAGTCAATCCATCATTACATGCATCATCAACAAGCTTCACATTTAGCATGCAATGGCTTTTAACACAATATCAACCTTGGCCAAATACCATTTTTCATGGCATAGCAAGGATTTGAACCATGGCTAACATGCACATCAAGTTAGCAACCAAAACAAGCATGAATCTCATGACACAACCTCAACATACCTTAATCTTGATGCAAGTATAGCCAAATCTCCTTCTAGATCTCTTCTAAACTAAAAATGGAGCAAAATTTCCTTCCTTCTTAGAATTTTCAGCCCAAAGAAAATGAGAATGGATGAACCAAATTTTTTCTTTTCCTTTCCTCAACTCACGGCCAAGGGGAAGCATGGATGAGACCATTTTTTTTCTTTCTTTGCCCATGCTCTTTATTTTATTATTTCACCCTAATGCACCAACAAAACATGTTTCATGACATGTTTTGCCCATCCACTATTGCCATGGCGCCACTAGCTATTGGGGGAATTTTGACATGCAAGTCCATTGTTTTGCATGCAAGCTTTAATTAGTCATCACACATTTCCCCATCATACTTTCAAAGTTCACTACTAAGTCCTTTCTAGTGAAATTCACCTTTATAACACTAAATCAATCATCAAAAATGTCATATATGAGCATATACATATTATAGGCATCAAAATAAATTTTAAATTATTTTATGCCTCAGCTTTTGTGGTCCCGAAACCACATTCACTAGGGCTGACCAAATGTCACAACTCTCCCCACTTAAGAAATTTTCGCCTCAAAATCTTACCAGAAATAGGGTTGGGTATCGCTCTTTCATAGAGTTCTCGCTTTCCCAAGTAGCTTCTTCTATCCCGTGCTTGAGCCATAACACCTTCACTAGCGAACCCGCTTGTTTCAACTCTTTCACTTCCCGTGATAGGATACTAATCAAGCTTTCCTCATAACTCATATTGGCTTGAATTTCAATCATGGACTAATCACGTGCGATGGATCAGATCTATACGAAGCATCGAAAACATGAAAGACATCGTGAACCTTTTCGAGTTCGGGGGCAAAATCAAACGATATGCCACGGACCGACTCGCTTCGGATATCTCATATGGCCCAATGAACCTCTGCTCAACTTACCTTACGGTCGAATCGGTATCTTTTTCCAAGGCGATACCTTGAGAAACACTTTATCACCCAATTGACACTCGATATCCTTACGCTTCAGATCCGCAATGCATCACGACATTTACCGGAGGCTATCTTCGCACTTTCACGGATTACCTTCACTTTCTGTCAAAGATCTCTAATCAAATCCACCTCAAAATCTTACCTTCACCGAGCTCACCTCAAAACAATGGTGTACGGCATTTACGATCGACAAAATCGTAGGTGCCATCTTAATACTTGATTGAAAGCTGTTATGCGCGAATTCAATCAACGGCAAATACCGCTCCCATGAACCACTAAACTCGAGGACGCAACATCTCAACATATCCTCAAGTATCCGAATTATCCGCCGGATTGACCATCGGTTTGGGGTGAAAAGCGGTGTTGAAATGCAACTTGGTACCCAAAGCTTCTTGCAACTTTTCCAAAATCAGGTAAATCTCGGATCTCTATCCGACACGATGGAAATAGGCACCTGTGCAATCTCACAACTGGGAAACATACAATTCGCTTAATTTGTCCATTGAAAATCCAGACGCACGGACAAAGTGAGCCGATTTAGTCAATCTATCTACCACGACCCAAACCGCATCCTTCTTACTCACGACAATGGCAGTCCGGACAAAGTCCATTGTGACTGATCCCATTTCCACTGCATCGTGATTGGTCAAGTAATCTCAAGGCACTTGATGTTCCGCTTACTTGTTGACATATTAAACATCTCAAACAAAGTCGAGATGTCTCTGCTTCATACCATGCCACCAAACCGACGTTTCAAATCGTTGTACATCTTCGAGACTTCGGTGGATTGCCATTCGCTACAATGGGCTTCATTCAATTATCAAATGAGTTTCAATTCTTTGGAACGCATGATTACTTTTTGAACCTCAAACAATCGCATCATCGATTTGAAACTCCGAGTCCTTGTTCTGAACACACTCAATTTGCTTTTGTAGCCAACTCCGCGTCGATTTTCTCGAGCTTCTAATTTGATGTGTCAATAATGGTTTGGCTTTCAATTCACTAACACACCGTCGGGTCGTAATGCATAAGTGCACATTCATCGTCCAGAGTGAATAACGATTTACGACTCAAGGCATCCGCAACCACATTCGCCTTTCCGGTGATAGTCAATGACCAGCTCATAATCCTTTAATACCGAGCCAACGCCTTTGTCGCAGATTTAAGTCTCTTTGGTCATCAAATGATTTTTTGTGATCCGAGTACACATGGCACTTCTCACCAAATAAGTAATGTCGCCAAATCTTTTAAGGAATCACGACATGACTAATTCGAGATCATGGGTCGGATAATTTTCTCGTGGCTTTAATTGCCTCGACGCATAGGCCACAACTCGACCTTCTTGCATCAATACACAACCTAACCTAAGTAGGGAGGCTACTATAGATGACAAACTCTTTGCTGGATTCGTTGCACTAGAATTAGGGCTTCACCAAATAAGTTTTAGTTGATCGAAACTTTTCTCGACATTTCTCCGTCCATTCGAACTTAACATCCTTTTGGAGTAGTCATCACGCGTGGCTATCGTTGAGAAACCTTTACAAATCGTTTGGTAATAACCTAAGAATCAAAAAAGCTCCGAACCTCGTATCGAGGCTTCCAATTAAGTATGGCTGAAATTTTATTCGGGTCGACTCAATACCCGATGCAGAGATACATGACCCAAGAAGCTAACCTCTTAACCGTAACTCACACTTGGCCGGGTTAGCATATAATTGCTTATCCCGTAAAATTTGCAGCAGATCAACCTCGTGTGTTCAGATGTTCTGGTCTCATTTCTTGAATAGACCAAGATGTCATCAATGAACACGACTACGAATCGATCCAAATATGGTCTCAAGATCCATTCATTAAATCCATAAATACCGAGGGGCATTAGTAAGCCCAAACGGCATCACTAGGAACTCATAGTGACCATATCTCGCTCAAGCGCTTGGTACGTCCAATCTCTTGATTCGCAATTGATAATAGCCCGATCTCAAATCTATTTTCGAGAACACCGAGGCTCCCTTCAGTTGATCGTAATGTCATCAATACGGTACCGGTATTTGTTCTTTATCGCCTTTATTAAGCCGACGACAATGATGCAGTACTTTCATGGTTCCATCCTTTTTCACAAACAACACCGCGCACCCCAGGCGTAACAACTCATGCAGCAAAACTCTATCCACCAATTCTTGCAACGAAGCCAACTCCTTTAATTCCATGGTGCCATACGATACGGAGCTATCGAATTGGAGTGGTGCAGTACCAATTCGATGCAAATTCTATTTCCAATGGTGGTAAACCCTAATTCTTCGTGGAAAACATCCGGTATTCACAAACCACTGCATAGATTCGGTTTTTTTCTGATTCTTGTCATCGAGCACATACGCAAGGTACGCCGCGACCCTTTTCTTACATATTTCCGGGCCAACATTGCTGATATTACAAATGGCAACCCCTTTAAGTCCAGAGACTCAACCCGAATTATCTCGTTATTCAAGACCTCAAATCGATAGTCTTGCTTTTGCAATTTACAACCGCATCGCATGGTCAACCAATCCAAACCAAGAATAACATCAATTCATCGAATCAGCAAAAGCATCAAGTCCGCCGAAAACAAGAACCTCTAACACTAGGGGACTTTTCTTGCACACTTTGTTGACAAGCACGAATGACCCAAGGGATTTGACACCGAATTACAAACTCAAGAGACTAATAGGCAAAGTCTTACCGATGCTAAGTCATATATAAGAATGAGTAGAACCAGGTCAATCAAAGCAATCACATTAGTATTGAAAAGAGTGAAAGTACCGTAATGACATTTGGAGAAGCATCCGGCACAGTATGGCATAAGTCCTAGCAGGAGCCCTATTCTGATCCGATGGTAGCATCTCTAGATCCTCTCTAACCGCTTTACCACTAACATTGCCCACATTTCTAGGTGGCTTCCACTCCTATAAAGTAAAGGCAGAAGCACCCTGTTTCCACTTCGACTTACATTTTGTTCTGCAGCATTCCTACGATCATTTCCACCATCGGGCGATCAAGTGACTCGTGGTGGTCACTGGGGGGTCGATCGCCCTCGCTAGAAAGCCCAGCGCCTCTAGACCGGCTCACATCATCTCAAATCTCTCGATGCTTGTTGAAGAGACTTTCCGAGGACCTCTTTCGAATTCTCCGGGCCCACATCGCCTTTTGTTTCTCCTTTCTAAGCTCTTTCTGCCATAAGCTCGCCAACAAGTACTACGAACTCTCGTGATCTCGAGAATGCCAACGAACATCCTTATATCATCATTCGCCCATCCAAGTTGCCATACATAACAGCTTTGACTAAATGCATTCTCACATCACTAAGCCCTCACAAATTTTCGCTCAGTCGTGAACGACATAGAACCTTGCTTAAGATCAAGAAATTCCTTCGCTTTTGGTCGATGAATCGATCGACTTTTTTCTAACTCGGTTTGAAAGAATTTCAAGTCACTTGCTCTCTAGGACCACGTAAGTCGAGTACTCCACCAATAGTAGGCGGACGAGCAAGGAGATGGTACACTTTAAGCACTCATCTGTACAAGATAGCTCATCGAGCATCTTGATAGTGTTGTCCAACCAAAATTCAGCTCGCCGCATCATCATCATCCATAGCTTTAAATTCAGTGGCCCCATGTTTTCAATCCTATCGATCGGGGGCTTACTTGACCTTATTTGGTCACACGGAGGTATTGTAAAGGGGGTTGCATTTGTCGGGAATGGAGGTTGTGGAAATTGCAGTTAGTTCGAATGTATTGGTTAAACCATTCATTCATCACACTAAAAGGCTTGTTTAGCCTCATCATTCGGATTGTTGGCCATAGGTTGAGAGTCCGCCGCACTGCCCTTGCGCGGAGTAGGCGCCACACTCTCCACATCATCACCATCACCGGTTGGGATCGGGATCCATTACTATAAACAAACACAAAGTCAAATTGTCGTAAATCACCACACCATCGATTCATCATTTAATGGCATGTATAGCTAGCACCAAACACATCACGGTAGTCCTAGAATCGACTAAACCTTGGCTCGATACCAATAAAATTGTAACACCCCAAACCCGAGACCATCGCCGGTGTCGCATACAGGGGTTACCAAGCCAAGTCCACATATTTTGCCCCCAATTTGACATTTCAGTAAGGCTGGAAAACTGGCCACCGTCGCTTTAAAATCATATCTCGAGTTTCAAAACTGAAACTGGTTTCAAATTTTATCTGAATTTAGACTCATATATCCATTCATGGACTTATTTCTAGAATTTTGGTCGGGCCAATTGGTACAGTTTATTAGTTAAATCACCCATGTTACAGGGATCGACTGCTCTGACCTTCGCGCGTTACAACTTGAATATCTCTCTGTACAGGATTTAATACTGGTTCCGTTTGTTTCTAATGAAACTAGACTCAATATGGAATCTGTACATATAAGGCACGACTCCTAATTCTTTCTAGATAATTTATAGTAATTTTAAAGTTGCGACAGGGGACCCAGAAACCGTTCTGGCCCTGTCTCACAATAGCTTTAATATCTCTTAACAAGTAACTCCTATGACCGTATAGTTTCTTCCATATGAAAACAGACTCATCAAGGTTCATTCACGTAGCTTATTCACTATTTAATACCATTCCTACAAATTTTGGTGATTTTTCCCATTCACGTCACTGCAGCTGGCAGCATCTGTTTTAAGGTAGGTCTTACCTAGTTTGTAGTCTCCATGAACCAACTAGTCTTGCATACATAGGTTCACATATGATCATTTTAACCATACCAATGGCTGATCATGTGACCAACATTCCCATTTCCAATCCATAATCACATCATGACACCCATATATATATATATATACAAACCGCAAATAGTCTAAGTTCAGATTTCACTTTACGAGCCATTTTCGCATACGTACACATATACATCAACATATTTAAACCAAGGGGTAGTCCTATACATGCCATTTCAAAGTTCAACCAAAATTTATACCAAAATGGAGGCTTTGATAGTTTGGATGACTTCACTTTAATGATCCCGAATCCCATTGCTATTGAGCACAATCTATAAAAAAGAGCCAAAGCACCGGGTAAGCATTTTTATGCTTAGTAAGTCTCAAGGAATAAAATCAGCTTTAAATAAAGCAATACATTCACATGGCCAAATGCATCATTTCATTAATACACATTCACATAATCATTCTTACTTCACACTTCATCATTATATACTTTCACAAGGTATCAACCAATTCAATAGCTGAAATTGCTAGTCGATCGAAATAATGTTGCTCAAACATGTCGACTTTCCAATGCACGTGATAAACATACCTTATTCTTTTGGCCGAGTACCAATTGAATTCATTACAGCAACCAACACTCACCTCCAGCCCAAGCTTCTTCGGAATACAACCGATATAACCACGCAGCACGAACGTTCTTTGGTCTTAGCCCGATAGAACGACTCGCACGAATGCCTTCTGTCTTAGCCCTGTGATGTAGCCGCTAGCACAATTGCCTTGGTCTTAACCTGATATAATTTCCAGTAATAACGTCTTCGGACTTAGCCCGGATATCATTCAATTGCTCATGCACACATACATCAATAATCATTAGACATTCATATTTCATTTTCGTTACTAAGGCTCAAACACAAATATAATCACTAGCATAATCGCCTTTGACTTAAGCCCGGTATCATTCAAATACTCATACACACATAAATCAATAATCAATACACATCCATATTTCATTTCACATAATTCAAGTAGGGTCACTTCTTGAGGATTTACTCGGATGTTGTCGAACGGCTTTACGGCTATTCGATCACTTTTTCCTTCCCTTGTCCAATTAGGGCCCTCTAAGCTCTTGAGCTTAATCTTGGTGCAAGTTTAGCCAAATCTCCTTCTAGATCTCTTCTAAACAAATAAAATGAAGCAAAAATCTCTTCTTCCCCTTAGTTTTGGCTCAAAGAAAGGATGAACAAATTTTTTCTTTCTTCCTTTACAACCACGCAATGGGGGAGAAACCACACTCACACACACATTTTTTTTCATTCTTTTCTTACCCATGCTTATTTGTTTATTATTTCTCCCATGCCCAACAAAACATGTTTCATGACATGTTTAGCCCATATTTCTTCATGGCATGACCACCACCTATAAAAGGGAATTTGACATGCAAGTCCATTGTTTTGCATGCATGCTTTAATTAGTCATCACACATTTCTCATCGCACTTTCAAAGTTCACTACTAAGTCCTTTCTAGTGAAATTCACCTTATAACACTAAATCAATCATCAAAAATGTCATACATGAGCATATTATATTATAGGCATCAAAATAAATTTTAAATTATTTATGCCTCTGGTTTTGTGGTCCCGAAACCACATTCCGACTAGGTCAATTTTGGGCTGTCACATAGAAACACCTCATACTCGACTCGGCGATTGCCTCAAGCGTGGAGGCGCATAACTGGCCCATTTATTGTAATCAAAGGGCTCGTCCAGCACCACTGCTTATTCGAATGGGCTTAGGCCCAATAGGCTTGAGCTGACTTGGGCTTTGAATGGTTTTTTCTCACACAATCGAGTTTCCCAAACTCACCCTTTTTATTTTCATCCACGCAGAAATCCCCAACCATAGTGGGCTTGGAGCGGAGGGATTTGAGTGGCCACCCGCTCTAAAAGTTTGATTTTCTTCGTGAACTGACATCCTTTTATTTATGTTTGAAGTTTTGGGTTTTTAAATGTAATAAGGCCGCTTAATTATTTTTGATGGTTTTAATATGTATTACTAAGATAGGTATTACTTATTTTAACTGCTGAAATTGGATAGCTTTAGGCGTTTTCTAAAAACAACAATTGATTTCAAAATGACATGACAAAGCAAAGCTCCGCATGAAAGTATTTTCCAAAAATTAATCACTTTTCCTAAAATGACTTAATCAAATCGGTTTAGAAATATCCATGACGTTAAGGTGTGGCAATGGCGGTATGCATGTTCAGGATTTGATCCAAGGAGCTTGGTACTTAAGTAGTCCGATGGACTCACCACCTCTTTCCGCTTTACCCGCATGTGCCTTCCATTCACTTTAACTTACAATGAAATTATCTTTTAAAACACTAAGTAAGTTTTTCCGACCAACAATATAAAATGTTTTGAACGCTTGATGTGGCATGTCTGATCCCGTCATAATGTCTCGGGCCGGGTTTGGGTGCTACAATTTCGCTAAAATCTATTTCATTCATATAGTTTGCATACTTAGGATAAATCCATTAGGATCATTGCATTTAGTTTCATTTACTTGATTTTTCATCCCGCCTCAATTATATTGTTTTTATTTATCAAATTGTTAATATAATTTTACAAATTAATTGGCTTAGCACAAATACAATCCCTATGGAGACGATAACTCGATACTTACTTATTACTTGATAAGGACAGTACACTTGCACAAACCCGGAAGACACACCTGTTCCGCATGTGGTCTTACACAAAATCAACATTTATGCCAATGTTCCGCATATGGTCTTTACATAAAAACTCAATTCGATGCCAATGTCCCAACGGTCTTACACGAAATCACATATCTAAATCCTATGTCATGATATATGTATCCTAACTATTCCTATGGTTCATACAGACTTTTCAAACGTCATCACATTATCGTAACTTTCTTGGATTTTCATATTCAACTCATAGCCATTCATCACTAATCATTAACATATAATAACCAATTCAAACACATTTATTTGTATATCGACTTACCTGCACGGAAATGAATGGAAACGAAGCTATTCAACGATTTTCGACTTTCCCCATCCAATTTGTTCTTTTGGTTCTTGATCTATATAAATTCAAATTTAGCTCTTTTATTCAGCAAATCGCTCAATTCAATCCATATACATATTTAGGATATTTTACAAATTAGCTATCACATTTTTACATTTTAACACTTTAGTTCCTATTTCATAAAATCACAAAATATGCGTATTTCCTTTTCACACATGCCTATGAATTTTCCTTTAGCTCATATAAGCCCAATATTTCATTTATTTCACATTTTAGCCCCTCAATTTCTCATTTTCATGATTTATTCCAAATACTCAAATTCATAAAAATTCCAATACAAAACATAGTAATCTAACACATATTTTCATTTTCTATCATCAAACTTCATAAAACTCACATTATCAACAATAAAACATCTTAAAATCATAATCAAATTGAGAACTAAGGCATGATCTTGAAAGATTACTAAGCAATGATCACAAAACGTAAAAATCATCAAAATCGAGCTAAAAATATACCTCAATCAAGCTATCATAGTGCCGAACCCTAAATGACTATGAAAGCTTTATTTTCTTTCTTCAAATTCTACTAGATGATGATAATGGAAGAAGAAATGGCTTTTATTTTATTTAACTTATAATTAATAATCAAATACCAATTTTAACCTTATTATTATCATTAATAGTCCACTAACTAATGTCCAACATGTCATTTTATGAATTCAATGGTCCATTTACAACATAAGGACCTCACGCCTAAATAGATACATGATTTCGCACTTATAAAATGGCACACAACTTTTGCATATTATTTTTTTGCAATTTAGTCCTTTTGCAAATTAAACACACAAACGATCAAATTTTATATGAAGCTTTCTATATATAAATTCACATATTATAAGCACGGAAAATAATATTAAAATGTTTTTTAACTCAAATTTTTGGTCCCAAAACCACTATTCCGACTAGGGTCTAAACTCCGTCATATAACATGGTGTTCTATATATATTGTTTTGGATAAAGATTCAAGATTTACTTCGCGATTTTGGAAGAAATTGAAAGAATCTTTGGGTTCAAAGCTACATTTTAGCATTGCATTTCACCTCGAAAATGAATGGTTAATCAAACGAGTTATTCGGATATTTGAGGATATGTTGCATTGTTGCATTCTTGAGTTTGAAGGTACCGAGAAATATCTACCGTTGATTGAATTTGCTTACAACAATAGTTTCCCATCGAGTATAAAGAAGGCACTATAAAAAGCTCTATATAGTCGTAAATGTTGAACATCGTTGTATCGAGTAGGCTCAGCGAAAATAAGATTCACGAGGTTGATCTAATCGAGAGATCAAGAAAAGTGAAAGTAATTCATGATATTTTGAAAGTAGCTTTGATTGATGATATCGATGCGACTTGAAATGGAAAGATATTGAGTTCTAGGTCGAGGGTAAAGTGTTTTGAAAGTGTCATGAAAAGATATTACGGTTTGGTTAGAAAGGAAATTGAGTCGTGATTCATTGGACCGTATGAGATCATCGAGAAATGGGCTAGTGGCATATCGGTTGTCCTTATTGTCTCAATTAAAAGATAAAATGTGTTTCTACGACGATACAAAGATATCGATTTATCCTTCGCATATTATTATTTCTCCAATTGAAGTTGAGATACGCTGATTTATCATACGTTGAAAACCGATTATAATTTTAGCTAGAGATCAAAGAGTTGAGAAATTAGAGTATCGCATTAGTGAAAATATTATGGCATTGACATGGAGTTGAATAAGCTACATGGGAACCCGAGTCATATGAGAAACAATACCCGAACTCGTTTCATCAAGATTTTCGAACGAAAATTCATAGAGGGGAGAGTTGTAGCAGCCGATTTTAAATCCGAATAGTGGTTTCAACCACAAACCGATGTTAGAAAATTATTTAATATTATTTTTGGTATTTACAGATGTTATATGATATGTGTGAAAATTTTGTGAGCTAATTTTATCGATTGGTTGGTTAATTTGATAAAAGGACTAAATCGCGTGAAATGTAAAATGTATGTTCTATTAGTTAAAGGTGTCAAATAGCTTTGATTTTAAATATGATGGCCTTAAATTTTCATTAGACCATTTTAAATGTTAGTGGACTTTTATGGACTCGATTTTAAATGTTAATTTAAAGGTTAATTTTGTATTTGATAAATAATGTTAATATTAATAAAAACCAAATTTTCTTTCTCCATTCATCTTTTGGCTTAATATTGAAGAAGAAGAAAGCATCTTGTTGTGTTTTAGGGTTTGGCACACTCCTAGCTTGATTAAGGTACTGCTTTTAGCTTGGTTTTGATGATTTCTATGTTTTTATAATTGTTGCAACTCAATCTAGCTAGCCCGCACTTTAATTTTGAAATCATAAAGATTTTGAGAATTACCATTGTTGAATATATGTGTTCCTTGGTGTTTGAAGATGAAATATGAAAGCTTGATGACGATTTTCATGTTTTGTAAAGTGATTTTTGATGAAAATTCATAATAGGGACGAAATTGTGAAATATGCAAATTGGTGGTTGAAATGTGAAATAAATGAAATTTTTGGGTTGCTAAGGACCTATATATAATTCTATCAAGCATGGGTTTTGTTGAATGTGTGAATTTGTGTATTTGTGAAATATGGACTAAATTGATTAAATGCAAAAGTTTAGGCCAATGTGCAAATAGGCATAAATGTATGTTTTGGACTAAATTAAATAAATGGTTGAATAAATAAGTTAATTTTGAATTCATTTATATCGGGAAAGAAAGAATCAGATTTAGATTAGGGGAAAAGCAAGGTTATTGAGTAGTTGACCCGATCCAATAATTCCTAATATGAGGTAAGTTTGTATGAAATGAACTTATTTATAATTGTATTTTATATGCTTTGATATAGCATGAATTGTGATTATGTGATTATGAACAAGTTTGAGAATGATTTGACGATTCGAAGTGTGAAATCTCGATTGAACCTTAGGAATACTTTAGGATGCTAGTGACATGTCATTAGGTTATTGTATTGGCTTCAGTGCCCTCGACATCAAGACTTGAAAGTGAATTATAGCTATATTTTGCTTCGAGCCATTGTATTGGTATTTCAGATGAGTTACCTTGATTTGGCTACGGGCCATGGTATAGGTATTCGGGATAAGTTACCTTGATTTGGCTTCGCCATGGTATAGGTACTTTTACACAAGACTCCTAAGTATCCGATTTCTATTCCAAATGGTTCAATGTTAAATGAATTGAGTATTAAAACTATGGAATTGATGAGTTCTTTGGTAAGTTATGTGAATGACCATTTGATAGCTTTGAGATTTGTAGAATCTTGTATATCGCTTTTCTACTATTTGAATGATGAATGAATGGTGAGTTGTTTATTGTTCACATATGAGCTACTAAGCAATGAAGCTTACTTCGTGTTATTTTCCTATGTTTTATAGTGACTCAAGCCTAGCTCGGATGCGGGAAAATCATCTGGAACATCATCACACTATCAAACATCTAAGTTGGTACTTTTGAGTTATACAATTATGGTGTATGGCATGCATAGGCTAGATGTGGTATTTTGTTGTGATTATAGCCATGAGATTTAGCTTGTAAATGATGTTAATTTTGATATGTGTTTGGCTATTAGAGATGGCTTATTTTGATATTGTTTTGGCATGTATTTGGCTAAGTAAATGGGTACGATTTGAGAATTGAATAGATGAAATTATAATGGTATGAATTATGCATTTGGTTGATGATTTTGGTCGCTTAATTGTATATAATAAATGGTACCATTTTTCCTTGTGTAGGTACATTGAAGTTGGGTGAAAATGCTTCTAAATGGCCTATTTTGTCCATTACTCAGCAGAAACACTGCGCAGGTCTCAGCTGCATGTGACACACCATCATGTTACACACCGTGTCCCTCAAGTTGAAATTGAATTGAAGCTAGTATGCTCCACAGTCCACACATTGCATGTGACTTGGCTGTTGCATAAGTTAGTACATCCTTCAATTTTCACACGGCTTACAGCACCGGTGTGTCCTCGGCTATGATACAAGTCAATCAGATGTCTTTGTTTCCACATGGCCCGAGACACAAGTGTTCTAAAGTCGTGTGAGGCATGGCGCTGTGACTCTAATGGTTGAAATTTTTCTATGTTTCCAAAATTTTTGTATATTATCGGTTTAGTCCCGAACCATTCCTAAAGCATGTTTAAGGGCTTGTAGGCCATTATAGGAACAATGTGATTATTTTGAATGATTTATCGAATGAAAGCTTTATGTTTGATAAATGTATGCTATATGTTGTGAATTGATCGTAATACTGTAACTCTACTCTAGCGATTGATATCGACTAGGGTGTTACACCGAGACCTCCAGACACCGAACCAGCCTACCAAAACCGAAAGCCGCATCTACAAGGAAAAACTAATAAGAGCTACGAAAGTTTAGTGAGTTTAAAATGAAACTTAAAATAGAAGCATAACTCAATTAAAGAGCGCATCGTGCTTACGACACTCACGTAGTCGAAGCATACTTGGAACCAACATCCCATTAGTACGTAATAACTCGCACACCAAGTCATACACAATGTATGAATGCGATGACATCTTTCAAACAGATGCGTATAAAATGTAGCCAAATAAAGCCCACCCATCCAACCAACACATCTCTCGTCCCCTGATCACACCCCATAAGAGCTGATTAAGTTCATCCAACCAAAACACACCACATTGGACCTCAAAAAGCCCATCCAATCCTACACACCATGTATGTGGACTAAGCCACTGATATTAATACGCACTAGTCGCATATATGCAGATGGTGCAATGCTAGTCTGCTGTATGTACCATATTGCGCTAAATTGCCAAATCAGATAATGGTACATAACAAAGTCGACGATTGAGGCAAGCATGAGAAACCGCTCATTGAATAAGCTTGCAATTAAACTACCGCATCAAAAGTAAAGTCTTCCTTCTCTTCACAACCAAACCCAAAGCACTTAACGTAAGTGCATGCATTTAAACCTAAAAAATAATGAACATGTCAATAGACAATCAGGTGTACAGATATGCACACACACCCAATGACATCAACTCATAATTCAACATCTCACACCCCAACTCCAAATAACACATAAGTTGAAGCCCAGATCAGAATTTCTTAGCCACCCTCACTAAAGTTCAAATATGGTCAAAAACACAAAACAAATTCTCAATTCAAAAACATATAGAACCAAATAAGTGACTTAGAATCAAACGTCTGTGTAGGAAAAAGCTAGGGTTAGAATTAGTAGGGACACATGGCCTTGTGGCATAGGCACACTGATGAAACAGGACACTGGTCGTGTGAACAGTTGTGTAACTTACTATCCGTAATGTTCTAAAATAGAGTGAGGGTAGACACGACTGCGTGAGGGTCTCACACGCCTGGTGCCCACAGACACGAGCATGTGCCCATGACACACACCGCGTGGGATCCCTACTCTCAAGTTAGCCACACCACTGCCAAGCCATGTGGCACCCAAACCAGCCAGAAACCCTAAATCCCAAAAAAGCACATGGTCGTAGGGAACACGCTTGTGTACACCCGTGGTCATCACAAAACCACTTTGAAAAAATTGACTAGAAGTCTCATTTTTCTATCAAGAAATGACCTAATCAAGTATTTTTGAATCACACCATAAAAAGTCAATTCTATGCCATATAAATCCAATACAAACCTCAATTACTCACTACAAATCAATACACAAAAAGAGTTGCTTAATTTTAAAGCAATTTGATACCAATTATACGCATGTAACACACTTTTATGTCAAATTACCCGTAATCAATACAATATTCAAAACTAAAAGAAAGTAACACCTACTATATCCAACGACAGGTTCGAGGTGTTACATGACTTAACTCAATCAATCACACAAAAACGGGTCGTAAAATTCAATAAATTTAAAAATTTTCATTTCGCATACATTTTGTCCCTTTAAACGGCTCTCGAGGCCCAAAACATGCATTAGAGGCGATTCGGGACTAAACGAGAACTTAAGAAAACTTGAAAAATTTCATGTTTAAGGCTTCACACGACGTGTGGATGTAGATCGGTAGTCACACGCCTGCATGGCTTGGGGACATGCCTGCGTTCTTAGCTCGTGGTGAACACTGATTTTAAACACGCCATGACACACGCCTCGTGTCTACCCGTAGACAATTACAAGGTTATTTTCCAAGCCATTCATGAGGCATTATTAACTATTTACCACCACTTAATCTTGCATCGCCATTAACTCATCAATGAATCTAAATTTAATCTCTAAGCATACATGCCGTAGCCACATCACAAGAGATAATAACATGCATGCATAAGAATAATCATAGGCCCATAACGTCATTAATGACATAGGCCAATTTACAAGACTACATACTACCTTATAACGTCATTGTCGAACTTATCCAAATCATATTCACAAATTATACAGATCAAAGCATTTTAAAATAAACTTATAATGAAATTTATCACATACCAACTTACCTAGATGTGAAAACGATGGAATAAGTCGATTATCGATAACTTTAGCTACCGATCTAGATCTAAATTTCGCTTTTCTTGATCTAAATATATTCAAAATTAACTTATTTAATAATCTTTCTATTCAATTTAATCCAAAACACACATTTAAGCACATTTACACTTTTACCCTAGAATACAAATAAAATGAAGCAAAATCTCTTCTTCCCCTTAGTTTTGGCTCAAAGAAAGGATGAACAAATTTTTTCTTTCTTCCTTTACAACTCACGGCAATGGGGAGAAACCACACTCACACACACATTTTTTTCATTCTTTTCTTACCCATGCTTATTTGTTTATTATTTCTCCCTAATGCCCAACAAAACATGTTTCATGACATGTTTAGCCCATATTTCTTGGTCATGGCCGACCACCACCTATAAAAAGGGGAATTTGACATGCAAGTCCATTGTTTTGCATGCATGCTTTAATTAGTCATCACACATTTCCCTATCGTACTTTCAAAGTTCACTACTAAGTCCTTTCTAGTGAAATTCACCTTTATAACACTAAATCAATCATCAAAAAATGTCATACATGAGCATACACATATTATAGGCATCAAAATAAATTTTAAATTATTTTTATGCCTCGCTTTTGTGGTCCCAAACCACATTCCGACTAGGGTCAATTTTGGGTGTCACAACTCTCCCCACTTAAGAAATTTTCGTCCCGAAAATCTTACCGGTAAATAGGGTTGGGTATCGCTCTTTCATAGAGTTCTCGTTTTCCCAAGTAGCTTCTTCTATCCCGTGCTTGAGCCATAACACCTTCACTAGCGGAACCCGCTTGTTTCGCAACTCTTTCACTTCCCGTGATAGGATACGAATCGTTTCTTCCTCATAACTCATATTGGCTTGAATTTCAACTTCTGATGGACTAATCACGTGCGATGGATCAGATCTATAGCGTCGAAGCATCGAAACATGAAAGACATCGTGAACCTTTTCGAGTTCAGGGGGCAAAATCAAACGATATGCCACTGGACCGACTCGCTCGGATATCTCATATGGCCCAATGAACCTCGGGCTCAACTTACCCTTACGGTCGAATCTGAGTATCTTTTTCCAAGGCGATACCTTGAGAAACACTTTATCACCCACCTGATACTCGATATCCTTACGCTTCAGATCCGCGTCACGATCGCCGACGATCGGAGGCTATCTTCGACTTTCACGGATTACCTTCACTTTCTGCTCAAAGATCTCTAATCAAATCCACCGAAAATCTTACCTTCACCGAGCTCACCAAAACAATGGTGTACGGCATTTACGATCGTACAAAGCCTCGTAGGGTGCCATCTTAATACTTGATTGAAAGCTGTTGTTGTGCGAATTCAATCAACGGCAAATACCGCTCCCATGAACCACTAAACTCGAGGACGCAACATCTCAACATATCCTCAAGTATCCGAATTATCCGCTCGGATTGACCATCGGTTTGGGGTGAAAGGCGGTGTTGAAATGCAACTTGGTACCCAAAGCTTCTTGCAACTTTTTCCAAAATCGCGAGGTAAATCTCGGATCTCTATCCGACACGATGGAAATAGGCACCTGTGCAATCTCACAACTGAAACATACAATTGACTAATTTGTCCATTGAAAAATCCGTGCGTCGGGGACAAAGTGAGCCGACTTAGTCAATCTATCTACCACGACCCAAACCGCATCCTTCTTACTCACGACAATGGCGGTCCGGATACAAAGTCCATTGTGACTCGATCCCATTTCCACTCGGGTATCGTGATTGGTCAAGTAATCTCAAGGCACTTGATGTTCCGCTTTCACTTGTTGACATATTAAACATCTCAAACAAAGTCGAGATGTCTCGTTTCATACCATGCCACCAAAACCGACGTTTCAAATCGTTGTACATCTTCGTACTCCGGGTGGATTGCCATTCGGCTACAATGGGCTTCATTCGAATTATCGAAATGAGTTTCAATTCTTTGGAACGCATGAGACGACTTTTGAACCTCAAACAATCGTCATCATCGATTTGAAACTCCGAGTCCTTGTTCGAACACACTCAAATTTCGCGTTTGTAGCCAACTCGTCGTCGACTTTCTCGAGCTTCTCGAATTTGATGTGTCAATAATGGTTTGGCTTTCAATTCAGCCACTAACACACCGTCGGGTCGAATGCATAAGTGCACATTCATCGCTCGTAGAGTGAATAACGATTCGACTCAAGGCATCCGCAACCACATTCGCCTTTCCGGGTGATAGTCAATGACCAGCTCATAATCCTTTAACGATTCGAGCCAACGCCTTTGTCGCAGATTTAAGTCTCTTTGGGTCATCAAATATTTGAGACTTTTGTGATCCGAGTACACATGGCACTTCTCACCAAATAAGTAATGTCGCCAAATCTTTAAGGCGAATACGATGGCAGCTAATTCGAGATCATGGGTCGGATAATTTTTCTCGTGTGGCTTTAATTGCCTCGACGCATAGGCCACAACTCGACCTTCTTGCATCAATACACAACCTAACCCAAGTAGGGAGGCGTCACTATAGATGACAAACTCTTTGCCGGATTCGGGTTGCACTAGAATTAGGGCTTCAGTCAAATAAGTTTTTAGTTGATCGAAACTTTTCTGACATTTCTCCGTCCATTCGAACTTAACATCCTTTTGGAGTAGCTTCGTCATCGGCGTGGCTATCGTTGAGAAACCTTTTACAAATCGTCGGTAATAACCGACAAGCCCCAAAAAGCTCCGAACCTCAGTAATATTTCTCGGAGGCTTCCAATTAAGTATGGCTGAAATTTTATTCGGGTCGACTCGAATACCCGATGCAGATACCACATGACCCAAGAAGCTAACCTCTCTTAACCGTAACTCACACTTGTCAAGTTAGCATATAATTGCTTATCCCGTAAAATTTGCAGACTAACCTCGGTGTTCAGCATGTTCGGTCTCATTTCTTGAATAGACCAAGATGTCATCAATGAACACGACTACGAATCGATCCAAATATGGTCCAAGATCCGATTCATTAAATCCATAAATACCGGAGGGCATTAGTAAGCCCAAACGGCATCACTAGGAACTCATAGTGACCATATCTCGCTCAAGGCGGTCTTGGGTACGTCCAATCTCGGATTCGCAATTGATAATAGCCCGATCTCAAATCTATTTTCGAGAACACTGAGGCTCCCTTCAGTTGATCGAACAAGTCATCAATACGTGGTAACGGGTATTTGTTCTTTATCGTCGCTTTATTAAGCTGACGATAGTCGATGCACAGCCTCATGGTTCCATCCTTCTTTTCACAAACAACACCGGCGCACCCCAAGGCGAACAACTCCGGGCGAGCAAAACCTCTATCCACCAATTCTTGCAACTGAGCTTTCAACTCCTTTAATTCCGTTGGTGCCATACGATACGGAGCTATCGAAATTGGAGTGGTGCCAGGTACCAATTCGATGCCAAATTCTATTTCCCGAACAGGTGGTAAACCCGGCAATTCTTCAGGGAAAACATCCGGGTATTCACAAACCACGGGCATAGATTCGGGTTTCTTTTCTGATTCCTTGTCATCGAGCACATACGCAAGGTACGCTTCGCACCCTTTTCTTACATATTTCCGGGCCAACATTGCTGATATTACAGCCGGCAACCCCTTTAAGTCCGTAGACTCAACCCGAATTATCTCGTTATTCGCGCACCTCAAATCGATAGTCTTGCTTTTGCAATTTACAACCGCATCGTGCATGGTCAACCAATCCAAACCAAGAATAACATCGAATTCATCGAACGGCAAAAGCATCAAGTCCGCCGGAAAACAAGAACCTCGGAACACTAGGGGACTTTTCTTGCACACTTTGTTGACAAGCACGTAATGACCCAAGGGATTTGACACCGAATTACAAACTCGAGAGACTCAATAGGCAAAGTCTTCTTGGATGCTAAGGTTTCACATATATAAGAATGAGTAGAACCGGGGTCAATCAAAGCAATCACATTAGTATTGAAAAGAGTGAAAGTACCGTAATGACATTTGGAGAGGCAAGATCCTCGGCGTCGCGTATGGCATAAGTCCTAGCAGAGCCCGAGCCTCGGATCGATGGTAGCATCTCTAGATCCTCTCTAACCGCCACTAACATTGCCCACATTTCTAGGTGGCCTACCTCGGCGATGGTAGCACCGGGTTTCCACTTTGACTTACATTTTGTTCAAGCATCCTCGGGCAATCCTTCATAAAGTGGTCGGCCGATCCGCACTTATAGCAGGGCGATCACGGAACCAACAGCTCCCGAATGCCATTTGCCACAATGCGGACACTCGCCTCTCTCTACGATCATTTCCACCACTGGCGATCGAAGTGACTCGTGTGGTCACAGGGGGTCGATCGCGTCCTCGTCTAGAAAAGCCCGTAGCGCCTCTAGACCGGCTCACATCATCTCGAAATCTCTTCGATGCTTGTTGAAGAGACTTTCCCGAGGACCTCTTTCGGAATTCTCCAGTTCCCACATCAGCTTTTTGTTTCTCCTTTCTAAGCTCTTCGGCTTTACAAGCTCGCTCAACAAGTACTACGAACTCTCGTATCTCGAGAATGCCAACGAACATCCTTATATCATCATTCAGCCCATCCTCGAAGCGTTTACACATAATAGCTTCGGACGAAATGCATTCTCGCGCGTACCGGCTAAGCCTCACAAATTTTCGTTCGTAGTCGATGGCGACATAGAACCTTGCTTAAGATCAAGAAATTCCTTCGCTTTTGGTCGATGAATCTCGATGATATACTTTTTTCGAACTCGGTTTGAAAGAATTCCCAAGTCACTTGCTCTCTAGGCACCACGAAGTCGAGTACTCCACCAATAGTAGGCGGACTCACGTAGCAAGGAGATGGTACACTTTAAGCACTCATCGGTGTACAAGATAGCTCATCGAGCACCGGATAGTGTTGTCCAACCAAAATTCAGCTCGCTCGGCATCATCATCATCCATAGCTTTAAATTCAAGGCCCCATGTTTTCGAATCCTATCGATCGGGGCTTACTTGACCTTATTTGGTCAGATTCACGGAGGTATTGTAGGTGGGGGTTGCATTTGTCGGGAATGGAGGTTGTGGAACAGTGGTGTTAGTTCGAATGTATTGGTTAAACCATTCATTCATCACACTATAAAAGGCTTGCTTAGCCTCATCATTCGGATTGTTGGCCATAGGTTGAGAGTCCGGCACTGTCCCTTCTTGCGGAGTAGGCGCCACACTCTCCACATCATCAGCTATCACTTTCGGTTGGGATCGGGATCCATTACTATAAACAAACACAAAGTCAAATTGTCAGAAATCACCACACTATCGATTCATCATTTAATGGCATGTATAGCTAGACCCCAAACACATCACGGTAGTCCTAGAATCGACTAAACCTTGGCTCTGATACCAATAAAATTGTAACACCCCAAACCCGAGACCATCGCCGGTGTCAGACACGAGGGGTTAACAAGCCAAGTCCACATATTTTGCCCACCAATTTGACATTTCCAGTAAGGCTGGAAAACTGCGTCACCGTCGCTTTAAAAATCATATCTCGAGTTTCAAAACTCGGAAACTGGTTTCGTAAATTTTATCTGAATTTAGACTCATATATCCATTCATGGACTTATTTCTAGAATTTTTGGTCGGGCCAATTGGTACAGTTTATTAGTTAAAATCACCCATGTTACAGGGATCGACTGCTCTGACCTTCGCGCGTTACAACTTGAATATCTCTCTGTACAGGGATTTAATACTGGTTCCGTTTGTTTCTAATGAAACTAGACTCAATATGGAATCTGTACATATAAGGCACGACTCCTAATTCTTTCTAGATAATTTATAGTAAATTTTTAAAGTTGCGACAGGGGACCCAGAAACCGTTCTGGCCCTGTCTCACAATAGCTTTAATATCTCTTAACAAGTAACTCCTATGACCGTATAGTTTCTTCCATATGAAAACAGACTCATCAAGGTTCATTCACGTAGCTTATTCACTATTTAATACCATTCCTACAAATTTTGGTGATTTTTCCCATTCACGTCACTGCAGCTGGCAGCATCTGTTTTTAAGGTAGGTCTTACCTAGTTTGTAGTCTCCATGAACCAACTAGTCTTGCCATACATAGGTTCACATATGATCATTTTAACCATACCAATGGCTGATCATGTGACCAACATTCCCATTTCCAATCCATAATCACATCATGACACCATATATATATATATATATACAAACCGCAAATAGTCTAAGTTCGTACTTCACTTTTACGAGCCATTTTCGCATGGCCGTACACATATACATCACAACATATTTAAACCAGCAAGGGGTAGTCCTATACATGCCATTTCAAAGTTCAACCAAAAATTTATACCAAAATGGAGGCTTTGATAGTTTGGATGACTTCGACTTTAATGATCCCGAATCCGATTGCTATTGAGCACAATCTATAAAAGCAGAGCCAAAGCAACGGGTAAGCATTTTTTATGCTTAGTAAGTCTCAAGGAATAAAATCAGCTTTAAATAAAGCAATACATTCACATGGCCAAATGCATCATTTCATTAATACACATTCACATAATCATTCTTACTTCACACTTCATCATTATATACTTTCACAAGGTATCAACCAATTCAATAGCTGAAATTCGTTAGTCGATCGAGCGAATGTTGCTCAAACATGTCGACTTTCCAATGCACGTATAAACATACCTTATTCTTTGGGCTTTTCGAGCGTACCAATTGAATTCATTACAGCAACCAACACTCACCTCCAGCCCAAGCTTCTTCGGAATACAACCGGATATAACCACGTGCACGAATGCCTTCGGGTCTTAGCCCGGATAGAACGACTCGCACGAATGCCTTCGGGTCTTAGCCGTATGTAGCCGCTAGCACAATTGCCTTCGGTCTTAACCGGATATAATTTCCAGTAATAACGTCTTGGGACTTAGCCGGATATCATTCAATTGCTCATGCACACATACATCAATAATCATTAGACATTCATATTTCATTTTCGTTACTAAGGCTCAAACACAAATATAATCACTAGCATAATCGCCTTCGGGACTTAGCCCGGGTATCATTCAAATACTCATACACACATAAATCAATAATCAATACACATCCATATTTCATTTCACATAATTCAAGTAGGGTCACTTCTTGAGGACTTACCTCGGATGTTGTCGAACGGCTTTTACGGCTATTCGATCACTTTTTCCTTCCCCTTGTCCAATTGTGGCCCTCTAAGCTCTTGAGCTTAATCTTGGTGCAAGTTTAGCCAAATCTCCTTCTAGATCTCTTCTAAACAAATAAAATGAAGCAAAAATCTCTTCTTCCCCCTTAGTTTTGGCTCAAAGAAAGGATGAACAAATTTTTTTCTTTCTTCCTTTACAACTCACGGCAATGGGGGAGAAACCACACTCACACACACATTTTTTTTTCATTCTTTTCTTACCCATGCTTATTTGTTTATTATTTCTCCCTAATGCCCAACAAAACATGTTTCATGACATGTTTAGCCCATATTTCTTGGTCATGGCCGACCACCACCTATAAAAAGGGGAATTTGACATGCAAGTCCATTGTTTTGCATGCATGCTTTAATTAGTCATCACACATTTCCCTATCGTACTTTCAAAGTTCACTACTAAGTCCTTTCTAGTGAAATTCACCTTTATAACACTAAATCAATCATCAAAAAATGTCATACATGAGCATACACATATTATAGGCATCAAAATAAATTTTAAATTATTTTTATGCCTCGGTTTTGTGGTCCCGAAACCACATTCCGACTAGGGTCAATTTTGGGCTGTCACATAGAAACACCTCATACTCGACTCCGGCGACGGTCTCGGGCGTGGAGGCGTTACAACGGTCCAGTTTATTGTAATCTGAAAAGGGCTCTGGTCCAGTACCACTGTTACCTGAATGGGCTTAGGCCCAATAGGCTTGAGCTGACTTGGGCTTTGAATGGGTTTTTCCTTACACACTGAGTTTCCCCAAACTCACCCTTTTTATTTTCATCCACGCAGGAAATCCCCAACCATAGTGGGCTTGGAGCTGTGAGGGAATTCGGAGTGGCCACCCGTTCTAAAAGTTTGATTTTCTTCTGGTGAACTGGACATCCTTTTATTTATGTTTGAAGTTTTGGGTTTTTAAATGTAATAAGGCCGCTTAATTATTTTTGATGGTTTTAATATGTATTACTAAGATAGGTATTACTTATTTTAACTGTTGAAATTGGATAGCTTTAGGGCGCGTTTTCAAAAACAACAATTGATTTCAAAATGACATGACAACAAGCAAAGCTTCCGCAATGAAAGTATTTTCCAAAATTAATCACTTTTCCTAAAAATGACTTAATCAAATCGGTTTCTTAGAAATATCCATGACGTTAAGGTGTGGCAATGGCGGTATGCATGTCTAGGATTTGATCCGAAGGGAGCTTGGTACTTAAGTAGTCCGATGGACTCACCACCTCTTTTCCAGTTTCCTACCTGGTGCACAGCTTCCATTCACTTTAACTTACAATGAAATTATCTTTTAAAACACTAAGTAAGTTTTTCTGGACCAACAATATAAAATGTTTTGAACGCTTCGATGTGGCATGTCGGATCCGGTCATAATGTCTGGGCCGGGTTTGGGGTGCTACAATTCTGCTAAAATCTATTTCATTCATATAGTTTGCATACTTAGGATAAACTGCATTAGGGATCATTGCATTTAGTTTCATTTACTTGATTTTTCATCCCGTCTCAATTATATTGTTTTTTATTTATCAAATTGTTAATATAATTTTACAAATTAATTGGCTTAGCACAAATACAATCCCTATGGAGACGATAACTCGATACTTACTTATTACTTGATAAGGACTGTGTACACTTGCACAAACCCGAGCATTACACTGTTCCAGACAGGGTCTTACACAAAATCAAATACGATGCCAATGTTCCAGACATGGTCTTACACATAAAACTCAATTCGATGCCAATGTCCCAGACGTGGTCTTACACGAAATCACATATCTAAATCCTATGTCATGATATATGTATCCTAACTATTCCTATGGTTCATACAGGACTTTTCAAACGTCGTCACATTATCAGAACTTTCTTGGATTTCTCATATTCAACTCAATAGCCATTCATCACTAATCATTAACATATAAGAAATAATAATTCAATTCAAACACATTTATTTGTATATCGACTTACCTCGTACGGAAATGAATGGAAACGAACGGCTATTCAACGACTTTCGACTTTCCCCGATCCAATTCTGTTTTCTTTGGTTCTTGATCTATATAAATTCAAATTTAGCTCTTTTATTCAGCAAATCGTTCAATTCAATCCATATACACATATTTAGGATATTTTACAAATTAGCCATCACATTTTTACATTTTAACACTTTAGTTCCTATTTCATAAAATCACAAAATATGCAGAATTTCCTTTCACACATGCCTAGCTGAATTTTCCTTTAGCTCATATAAGCCCACATATTTCATTTATTTCACATTTTAGCCCCTCAATTTCTCATTTTCATGATTTATTCCAAAATACTCAAATTCATAAAAAATTCCAATACAAAACATAGTAATCTAACACATATTTTTCATTTTCTATCATCAAACTTCATAAAACTCACATTATCAACAATAAAACATCTTAAAATCATAATCAAATTGAGAAACTAAGGCATGATCTTGAAAGATTACTAAGCAATGATCACAAAAACGTAAAAATCATCAAAAACTGAGCTAAAAACATACCTCAATCAAGCTATCATAGTGCCGAACCCTAAATGACTATGAAAGCTTTATTTTCTTTCTTCAAATTCTACTAGATGATGATAATGGAAGAAGAAATGGCTTTTATTTTATTTAACTTATAATTAATAATCAAATACCAATTTTAACCTTATTATTATCATTAATAGTCCACTAACTAATGTCCAACATGTCATTTTATGAATTCAATGGTCCATTTACAACATAAGGACCTCACGTCTAAATAGATACATGATTTCGGCACTTAATAAAATGGCACACAACTTTTGCATATTATTTTTTTTGCAATTTAGTCCTTTTTGCAAATTAAACACACAAACGATCAAATTTTTATATGAAGCTTTCACATATATAAATTCACATATTATAAGCACGGAAAATAATATTAAAATGTTTTTTTAACTCAAATTTTTGGTCCTGAAACCACTATTCTGACTAGGGTCTAAACCTGGCTGTTACACATGGTGTTCCCATATATATTGTTTCGGATAAAGATTCAAGATTTACTTCGCGATTTTGGAAGAAATTGAAAGAATCTTTGGGTTCAAAGCTACATTTTAGCATTGCATTTCACTCGAAAATGAATGGTTAATCAAAACGAGTTATTCAGATACTTGAGGATATGTTGCATTGTTGCATTCTTGAGTTTGAAGGTAGCTGGGAGAAATATCTACCGTTGATTGAATTTGCTTACAATAATAGTTTCCCATCGAGTATAAAGAAGGCACTATAAAAAGCTCTATATAGTCGTAAATGTTGAACATCGTTGTACTGGAGTAGGCTCAGCGAAAATAAGATTCACGAGGTTGATCTAATCAGAGAGACTGAAGAAAAGTGAAAGTAATTCGCGATATTTTGAAAGTAGCTTCGGATTGACAGATATCGTATGCAGACTTGAAATGGAAAGATATTGAGTTCTAGGTCGAGGGTAAAGTGTTTTTGAAAGTGTCGCTGCGGAAAAAGATATTACGGTTTGGTTAGAAAGGGAAATTGAGTCAGCGATTCATTGGACCGTATGAGATTACTGAGCGAGCTGGGCTAGTGGCATATCGGTTGTCCTTATTGTCTGAATTAAAAAGATACAAAATGTGTTTCACGTATCGATGCTACAAAGATATCGATCAGATCCTTCGCACATTATTTCTCCAATTGAAGTTGAGATACAGTCAGATTTATCATACAGTGAAAAACCGATTATAATTTTAGCTTGTGAGATCAAAGAGCTGAGAAATTAGAGTATCGCATTAGTGAAAATATTATGGCATTGACATGGAGTTGAATAAGCTACATGGGAACCCGAGGCTGCTATGAGAAAACAATACCCGAACCTGTTCACTGGTAAGATTTTCGGGAACGAAAATTCATAGAGGGGAGAGTTGTAGCAGCCCGATTTTGGCTAAATCAGAATAGTGGTTTCTGAACCACAAAACCGATGTTAGAAAATTATTTTAATATTATTTTTGGTATTTACAGCATGTTATATGATATGTGTGAAAATTTTGTGAGCTAATTTTATCGATTGGTTGGTTAATTTGATAAAAAGGACTAAATCGCGTAAAATGTAAAATGTATGTTCTATTAGTTAAAGGTGTCAAATAGCTTTGGATTTTAAATATGATGGCCTTAAATTTTCATTAGACCATTTTAAATGTTAGTGGACTTTTATGGACTGATTTTAAATGTTATAATTTAAAGGTTAATTTTGGTATTTGATAAATAATGTTAATATTAATAAAAAAAACCAAATTTCTTTCTCCATTCATCTTTTTGGCCGAATATTGAAGAAGAAGAAAGCATCTTGTTGTGTTTTAGGGTTTGGCACACTCCTAGCTTGATTAAGGTACGGTTTTAGCTTGGTTTTTGATGATTTCTATGTTTTTATAATTGTTGCAGCTCAATCTAGCTAGCCCGTACCTTTAATTTTGAAACTGTTAAAGATTTTGAGAATTACCATTGTTGAATATATGTGTTCCTTGGTGTTTGAAGATGAAATATGAAAGCTTGATGACAGATTTTCATGTTTTGTAAAGTGATTTTTGATGAAAATTCATAATAGGGACGAAATTGTGAAATATGCAAATTGTGTGGTTGAAATGTGAAATAAATGAAATTTTTGGGTTGCTAGGGACCTATATATAATTCGGTCAAGCATGGGTTTTGTTGAATTGTGTGAATTTTGTGTATTTGTGAAATATGGACTAAATTGATTAAATGCAAAAGTTTAGGGGCCAATGTGCAAATAGGCATAAATGTATGTTTTGGACTAAATTAAATAAATGGTTGAATAAATAAGTTAATTTTGAATTCATTTATATCAGGAAAGAAAGAATTCAGATTTAGATTAGGGGAAAAGCAAGGTTATTGAGTAGTTGACCCGATCCGTCAATTCCTAATATGAGGTAAGTTTGTATGAAATGAACTTATTTATAATTGTATTTTATATGCTTTGATATAGCATGAATTGTGATTATGTGATTATGAACAAGTTTGAGAATGATTTGACGATGATTCGACAAGTGTGAAATCTCGATTGAACCTTAGGAATACTTTAGGATGCTAGTGACATGTCATTAGGTTATTGTATTGGCTTCAGGCCTCGACATCGGCACTTCGAGTGTGAATTATAGCTATATTTTGCTTCGAGCCATTGTATTGGTATTTCAGAGATGAGTTACCTTGATTTGGCTACGGGCCATGGTATAGGTATTCCGGGGATAAGTTACCTTGATTTGGCTTCGGGCCATGGTATAGGTACTTTTCGTACAAGACTCCTAAGTATCCGATTTCTATTCCAAATGGTTCAACAGTTAAATGAATTGAGTATTAAAACTATGGAATTGATGAGTTCCTTGGTAAGTTATGTGAATGACCATTTGATAGCTTTGAGATTTAACAGAACTGTTGTATATCGTTTTCTACTATTTGAATGATGAATGAATGGTGATAGTTGTTTATTGTTCACATACGAGCTTACTAAGCAATGAAGCTTACTTCGTGTTATTTTCCTATGTTTTATAGTGACTCAAGCCTAGCTCGGATGCGGGTGTCATCGGGAACATCATCACACTATCAAACATCTAAGTTGGTACTTTTGAGTTATACAATTATGGTGTATGGCATGCATAGGCTAGATGTGGTATTTTGGTTGTGATTATAGCCATGAGATTTAGCTTGTAAATGATGTTAATTTTGATATGTGTTTGGCTATTAGAGATGGCTTATTTTGATATTGTTTTGGCATGTATTTGGCTAAGTAAATGGTACTGATTTGAGAATTGGAATAGATGAAATTATAATGGTATGAATTATGCATTTGGTTGATGATTTTGGCTGCCTAATTGTATAATAAAATGGTACCATTTTTCCTTGTGTAGGTACATTGAAGTTGGGTGGAAAAATGGCCTTGCAAATGGCCTATTTTTGTCCACACAGCAGTAAACACTGGCAAGGCAGTCTCTGGTGTGTGTGACACACGATCATGTTACACAGCCATGTGTCCCCTGGTGTTGAAATTGAATTGAAGCTAGTATGCTCCACACAGTCTCACACACAGGCATGTGACTTGGCTGTGTTGCATAAGTTAGTACATCCTTCAATTTTCACACGGCTTGGCACACGGGTGTGTCCTCGGCTATGTGATACAAGTCAATCTGTATGCCTTGTTTCCACATGGCCTGAGACACGGGCGTGTCTAAAGCCGTGTGAGGCACATGGCGCGTGACCCCTGAATGGTTGAAATTTTTCTATGTTTCCAAAAATTTTTGTATATTATCGGTTTAGTCCCGAACCATTCCTAAAGCATGTTTAAGGGCTTGTAGGCCATTATAAGGAACAATGTGATTATTTTGAATGATTTATCAGAATGAAAGCTTTATGTTTGATAAATGTATGCTATATGTTGTGAATTGATCGGTAATACCTCGTAACTCTACTCTAGCGACGGATACGACTTAGGGGTGTTACACCGAGACCTCCGCATACCGAGTCCAGCTACCAAAACCGAGCGTACCTACAAGGGGAAAAACTAAGGGGGTGAGCTACGAAAGTTTAGTGTGAGTTTAAAATGAAACTTAAAATAGAAGTACAGAACTCAATTAAAGAGCGCAACAGGCTTACAGACACTCACAGAGTCAGAAAGCATACTTGGAACCAACATCCCATTAGTACGTAACAACTCAAGCACACCAAGTCATACACAGTCAGACAGAATGCAGTCAGATAATCTTTCAAACAGATGCGTATAAAATGTAGCCAAGTAATAAAGCCCACCCATCCAACCAACACATCTCTCCGTCCCCAGATCACACCCCATAAGAGCTGATTAAGTTCATCCAACCAAAACACACCACATTGGACCTCAAAAAGCCCATCCAATCCTACACACCATGTATGTGGACTAAGCCACTCAGATATTAATACGCACCAGGGCTGGCATATATGCAGTATGGTGCAATGCAGTAGTCTGTTGTACAGTCATATTGCAGTTTAAATTGCCAAATCAGATAATGGTACATAACAAAGCTGACGTAGATGTGGTACAGTGCAGGAAACCGCTCTACGAATAAGCTTGCAATTAAACTACCAGATCAAAACAGAAACAGTCTTCCTTCTCTTCACAACCAAACCCAAAGCACTTAACGTAAGTGCATGTATGCATTTAAACCTAAAAAAATAATGAACATGTCAATAGACAATCAGGCAGAAGCAGATATGCACACACACCCAACAGACCGAACTCATAATTCAACATCTCACACCCCAATCACAAATAACACATAAGTTGAAGCCCAGATCAGAATTCTTAGCCACCCTCACTAAAGTTCAGCGATGGTCGAAACACAAAAACAAATTCTCAATTCAAAAACATATACAGAACCAAATAAGTGACTTAGAATCAAACGTCTGTGTAGGAAAAGCTAGGTCGTGTAGGGGTTAAGACGCACGAGTGGAGGGAGGCACATGGCCTTGTGGCATAGGCACACGCCTGTATGAAACAGGGACACGGTCGTGTGAACAGGTTGTGTAACTTACTATCCAGAATGTTCTAAAATAGAGTACAGGGTAGACACGACCGTGTGAGGGTCTCACACGCCCGTGTGCCCACCAGACACGAGCATGTGTCTATGACACACACCTGCGTGGGATCCCTAATTCCCCAAGTTAGCCACACTACTGTGTGGCCAAGCCATGTGGCACCCAAACCAGCCCAGAAACCCTAAATCCCAAAAGCACATGGTCGTGTGTAGGGGAACACGCTTGTGTGGCCACCCGTGTGGTCACAAAACCACTTTGAAAAAATTGACTAGAAGTCTCATTTTTCTATCAGTAAAATGACCCCTAATCAAGTATTTTTGAATCACACCATAAAAAGTCAATTCTATGCCATATAAATCCAATACAAACCTCAATTACTCACTACAAAATCACACAAAAAGAGTTGCCGAATTTTAAAGCAATTTGATACCGAATTATACGGCACAGAACACACTCTTTATGTCAAATTACCCAGAATCAATACAATATTCAAAACTAAAAAGAAAGTGTAACACCCCTCGCCTATATCCAACGCCGGGACAGGGTTCGAGGTGTTACATGACTTAAACTCAATCAATCACACAAAAATCGGGTCGTAAAAATTCAATAAATTTAAAAATTTTCATTTCGCATACATTTTGTCCCTTAAACGGGCTCTCGAGGCCCAAAACATGCATTAGAGGCGATTCGGGACTAAACTGAGAACTTAAGAAAACTTGAAAAATTTCATGTTTTAAGGCTTCACACGCACGTGTGGATGTAGATCGTGTAGTCACACACGCCCGTATGGCTTGGGACATGCCCGTGCCCTTAGCTCGTGTGAAACACTGACTTTAAAACACGGCCATGACACACGCCCGTGTGTCTACCCGTGTAGACAATTACAAGGTTATTTTCCAAGCCATTCATGAGGCATTATTAACTATTTACCAGTCACTTAATCTTGCATCAGTTACTAACTCATCAATGAATCTAAATTTAATCTCTAAGCATACATGCTGTAAGCCACATCACAAGAGATAATAACATGCATGCATAAGAATAATCATATAGGCCCATAACGTCATTAGCCGACATAGGCCAATTTACAAGACTACATACTACCTTATAACGTCATTGTCGAACTTATCCAAATTCTCATATTCACAAATTATACAGTATCAAAGCATTTAAAATAAACTTATAATGAAATTTATCACATACCAACTTACCTAGGATGTGAAAACGATGGAATAAGTCGATTAGTCGATAACTTTAGTTTTCGCCTGATCTAGATCTAAATTCTGCTTTTCTTGATCTAAATATATTCAAAATTAACTTATTTAATAATCTTTCTATTCAATTTAATCCAAAACACACATTTAAGCACATTTACACTTTTACCCCTAGAATTTTACCAATTTTACAATTTAGTCCTTATTACACAAAATAACAAATTCATGAAATTTCTTTAATACCATGATAGCCGAATTACTATAATGCCCCTAGTAGCCCACATTTATCAAATTTTCACACATTTAACCACACATTTTTACATTTTCACAAATAAATCCCTATTTTGCAATTTTACTCAAAACCACTTTACAAAATATGTAAATCTAGCAACAAGATTTCATATTTCACCATCAAACATCAAAGAACACATATTTTCATCAATAGAAACTTTCAAAATCTTTAACAATTTTGCTAAATAGTCCTTGGGCTAGCTAGAACTAGTTGTAACGATCACAAAAACATAGAAATCATTAAAAATAGGACAAAAGCAAACTTACAATTGAGCTAGGAAGCTTGGTCAAACATAAAACGTACCTATGGCTTTTCTTTCCTCCCAATTTCGATTGAAGAAGATGATTTTAAGACCAAATTTGATTTTTTATTTATTTTTATATTATTTACCAATTTACAGATATACCCTTAATGATAAACCATTTAAATAATCCATTTAATCTCCAATATTGTCCACTTACCATCGAATGGTCTAATTACTACTTAAAGACCCTTACTTTAAGGTTCTATAGCTATTAGACACCTAATTTTGTCTTACATTCAACACCTTTTGGCCCACTAGGCCCAACTCACATTCATATGCCCCTTTAGGCCCAAATCACATTTATGTGGCCCATTAGGCCCAAATCACATTATACTCATGCTCACATACAAATTTCCTAACACATAGCATCACTTAACAATCTTTGTCTATTATGGGCCCAACAGCCTATCAGGCCCATTTAGCCCATTTCGGCCCATTTGACGAATTCTAAATCCAAGTCCACGGAATCCCCGTGAGCCTTAGGCAACCTATCAGTTTCCTCTCCATGAGTGTTCGCGCACTCATGTGACTACCGTAGCCCAACTTTCGGCTTTTCGACATTTCGGCATTTCGGCTTTTGCCTATTCATTGTTGTGTGCAGTGTATGTACACACCTGGTACGCAAGCGTGCTGTAATTTCCTTAGCCTAAACCTACAATCAATATCACCCAAAGATTAATCTCACATACTTATCGAATACATTACCAAAAGCCAGAATCTCACCTTATCATTACCTTGTGCGATAAGTATAATAGCCCTTTCACTAACCACAATCAACTCCTAGATCTACACCAATCGTAACTATTAAAACCAGAATAATAGGTGACTCGTATAAAATACAAGGCCCCTTACCTTACTATGGCTATTCGGCTAACCTTAGCTAATGGAAGAGGAATACTTACCAAAATCGTAACACCTAAGGAGCCATTCGGCAATGAGCTAAGATCCGAGATCCAATACTTATTCCCTACCAAAGTTGATTAGAAAGAATGAGGGACAATATTCGATACTTAGTAAAGAAACCGATTGGAAGGAGTAGTGATTGTACCGAGGGTATTCGGCCAAAGAGGTTCGGCCCTTTACGATTTTGTATGGCAAAAGAGAGTTATTCGGTTCCAAGGAAAAAGAAAGAAAAGTCAGCAATGAGGTAGAGGAAAAATAGAATTCGGCATAAGAAGAAGAAAAAGAAAAGAAGGTAGAGGGTTTTCAACTTTTAGAGAAAAGAGTTTCTGGAAACAGGGTGGAGGAAATTCAGCATTAGCTTAATATCCTAGCATTCGGCACCTATTTATAAGCCTTATAGCCAAATTTTTCCATGCCCAATTCCCCATTCAGCTGCATCACTTCTCACTTTCCATCTCATCGTTTTTCTCCCTGATAACCCCTTAATCCTTTCCTTAATTTTCTCTCCTGAATACTTCTCTTGGAGTCCATTTTCACGCCACTTCCATCCTTCTAGAAGGCCAAATTTAAACTTCTAAAAACACTAAGCTAGGATTCGAACCTTGGACCTCCTTGCTAGCTATTAACGCCACCTCCTCTACTAGGCTTTTTGATGCTAATTTCCCCTAACTTTATTTAAAAGCCCAACTACTTGCCAGCCTTGATTCTTTTAACAATTAAATTCTAATTTCTTCTACCCCTTAATTCGAACTCAAACCTTAACTAAGACCTACTAAAATTATCACTTGGATAAGAATATTAAACACAATTTTTCTCAAAATCGAAAACAAAAAAAGTTCGAGATTTTGAGATTTTTGGGTTTCAGGATTTTATTGAGGCGTTAAACTCGACCCCCTAAAAGAAATTTCATCCTTGAAATTTCCAACTACTAACACAGACTACCACACCACACTTCCACTGCGCACTCTAATTCCAACTTAGGTAAATAGCACACTATGGGTAAGTACACACCATTATTCACCTCTAGAGCATCTCTATCCTCTTGACGACGTGCTGCATAGACGAAAGCTGGTTGTCTCGCCTTAGCATGACCAGCACCACCTCTGCCTGGTGCTCCACAACCCATATCGTTTTCACCCCTGGCCTGATCACGGCCTCTCGGCGGTAGCTGACCACCCCTCGGTGGCTGTACACCACCTCGGTCCATGACTGGCACCTGAGCTGACATTCTAGGGCAATTCCTAGTCCTATGCTCCATAGATCCACAAGCTAGACAAGTTCCTGTCCTATTCCAACACTGGCCTACATGACCTTTCCCACAATCAGCACAAAGTGGCACCATCTTATTCCTACCTCTTTCTTTCTCCCAATTTATGTGCTCAGTGCGCTTTACCTCCTCGCTATTTTTGCCTTCTCCACCAACTCCGAGAAAACTCACTCTCTTTGTGGAGCTATCAGTATCCTGAGGCTATCTCTAAGTCCATCCTCAAACCTCATGCAACGCTCATACTCTATTTCCACCATTACTCTCGCATACCTACTAGGGCGTAAAAACTCCACCTCATACTCCGCCACCGATGTGATCCCTTGGGTCAAATTAAGGAACTCCTTCCTTCTAGCATCCACATAGCTTGCACCCACATACTTCCCTTGGAATGCAGCTTTGAAAAACTCCCAAGTGACCCGCTTCGGTTGGGTGCCCTCTTTCATTGTCAGCCACCACTGGTAGGCTTCTTCCAGAAGCAATGACACTGCTCCTTTCAACTTTTGCTCAGGTGAGCATTCCAAGTCCTCCATTATCCTTTCAGTGGCCTCCAACCAATATTCCGCCACATTAAGAGCCATGTCAACCACGCCCTTAAAGATCTCAGCCCCGTTCGAACGAAGCCGCTCTGGAATGGACCCTCTTATTTCACTACCATTATTGGGCCCAGCGACTCTTTCCAAAATTCTCAGCATTGCCTGCGACAATGCATCTTCCCCCACGGCCCAATCATACGGTCTATTCCCAGTCACAGGTGAGGCCGGAGCCTCTTCTACTCCAACATAGAGCATATGCCCCGATGCCTACGATTCAGTCCTAACACTTCCGCAGCCTCGGCCACGGCCCCTTGCACCTCTTATAGCACTCATCGTTGATTCTCGTATTATCTGGATTAGAAATTTTATGAAGTTTTAGTTAGTTTAATAATTAAATTGATGTTTTATGAAAATATATAAAGAGAAGATTGTTTTTGAAAATCCTCTACAGTTTCAAGATCTTACGGGCTTCTGTTCCACTCTACAACATCATCTAAAGTAGCCCTCTAACTATCCACTGTATAACAATTTAAATAGGCTCAAGAATAAAAGAACTTACTTGGTTCGACGTCGGAAACTCGGTGTGCCGCTCAGCAAGACTTCCCTTTTTCCAAAACATTGTGATTTAAACAAAAAAATTTTCAAGACACAAAAACCAAGTAATAAGGCCCACTTTATAGCCCGAGTTTTGCAACCTGGGCTCTAATACCACTAAATGTAACACCTTAAACTCGGCCCAGACGTTATGGCCGAATCTGGAGGTCATATTGAAATGTTTTAGCGAAAACTTTGTTTTCATTGAAAACCCTTCCTTTAAAAATATGAAACCTTAATAAACTTATTAAATTCTCTTTTCAATCACAAAAACCTATTTATAACATATAATTTTATGAAAACCTATGGAAACCTGTCATTTTGAAATTTAGTTACGGAAACGTAGTATATAAAAAAATACTAAGCTTTAGAAAATCCATGTTCAACTTCTCGTAATTACAATGCATAAAATAATAATCCAAATAATAACAAAAAGAATGCCTTATTACATTCCGATCCAAAAAGTACTTAATAAAATAAAGAACTTATATGCTTTTAAAAGAGAAACAAGTCCAAGTTGTCTTGCTAGCTGGCCACCCAGAGCCCCTCCAAACATTGAATCTTCTACTGAGCATCATCTGAAAATAAAATAAAAGAGGGGGTGAGTTTTCGTAAACTCAATGTGTACAACCCTCGACGAGCAACAATCATTCAATATTCACCACTTATCAAACATGCAATGTAATGTAGTGCAATCCGATTCCAATAATCCATCCGTTATACACCAGCTCTGTCCCCCAATACACATTACGTAGGGATATAAATATCGACCCACCCAACCGATACACATCCATGGTAGCCTGGTTGCAAAACCACCTTCATTTATACATTGGGCTTAAAAACCGTCGGTGGATCCATGATTGTCAAGCAACCATGCGATCCTCATATACTTCCTCCGTTCCATATTTCCCAACTAATATGCAACCTAAGCAGAATATCATATGTATACAGCAGATATGCATGTCATATCCATAAAACTTACATTCAAAACCTAAGGGTATTTTGGCTATTTTCGCCCTTAGGGGCATTTCTGTAATTTTCCCTTAATTATGGCTTTCACTTACCTTGACCCGTTAAAAAGTCTCACGAGTTAAGATGAACGAATACTATGCACCAGGTAGGATTCCAGAGAAGAGGAGGTGGGTAATTAAGACCGCTTAAGTACCAAGCTCTCCCTAGTTCTAATCTTAGACATGCATATACCCGTTGCCACACTTTAACACTATGACTTGTCCACGGTCTCAATTAATTAATTAAGTTTTATGTAGTCATCATATACTAGGCCCAATACCCTACATACATGCATATGGCCCACTGGGCCCAATCTCATTCATATGGCCCATCTGGCCTAGTTCATATTCTTATGGCCCTCAAGGCCCAACTCACATTCATATGGCCCATTTAGGCCCAAATTACATTATACTCATGCTCACATGCAACTTTCCTAGCACATAGCATCACTTAACAATCTTTGTCTATTATGGGCCTAACAGCCCATCAGGACCATTTAGCCCATTCTGGCCCATTTGGCCAATTCTCAACCCAAGTCCACGGAATCCCCCGTGGGCCTTAGGTAACCTATCGGTTTCCTCTCCACGAGTGTTCGCGCACTCGTGTGACTATCGTAGCCCAACTTTTAGCTTTTCGGCATTTCAGCATTTCGACTTTTGCCTATTCATTGTGTGTGCGCAGTGTATGTACACACCTGGTAGGCAAGCATGCTGCGATTTCGTTATCCCAAACCTACAATCGATATCACCAAAGATTAATCTCACATACTTATCGAAAACTTTACCAAAAGCTGAAATCTCACCTTAACCCTACCTTGCGCGATAAGTATAACAGCCCATTCACTAACCACGATCAACTTCTAGATCTGTACCAATCGTAACTATTAAAACCAGAATAATAGGTGACTCGTATCCAACACAAGCTCCCTTACCTTACTATGGCTATTCGGCCAACCTTAGCCAATGGAAGAGGAATACTTACCAAAACTAAAACACCTAAGGAGCCATTCGGCAATGAGCGAAGATCTGAGATCCGATACTAATTCCCTACCACAGTTGATTAGAAAGAGTGATGGACAATATTCGATACTTAGGAAAGAAACCGATTGGAAGAACAACACTTACACTAAATTTGACCGAAGTAGAAGGAGTAATGATTGTACCTATGGTATTCGGCCAAAGAGGTTCGGCCCTTTATGATTTTGTTTGGCAAAAGAGGTTTATTCAGCCCCAAGGAAAAAAAAAAGAAAAGTCAGCAATGAGGTAGAGGAAAAATGAAATTCAGCACAAGGTAGAAGAAAAAGAAAAAAAGGCAGAGGGTTTTCAGCTTTTAGAGAAAAGAGTTTCTGGTAACAGGGTGGAGGAAATTCGACATTGGCTTCATACCTTAGCATTTGGCACCTATTTATAAGCCTTATAGCCGAATTTTCCCATGCCTAATTCCCCATTCGGCTCCATCACTTATCCTTTCTCATCTCCTCGTTTTTCTCCCTGATAACCCCTTAATCCTTTCCTTAATTTTCTCTCCTGAACACTTCCCTTGGAGTCCACTTTCACGCCACTTCCATCCTTCTAGAAGGCCAAAATTAAACTTCTAAAAACACTAATCTAGGATTCGAACCTTAGACCTTCTTGCTAGCTATTAACGCCACCTCCTTACACTCTAAGTGGCGTCACTTAGTCATTCCTCTACTAGGCCTTTTGATGCTATTTTCCCCTAACTTTATTTAAAAGCCCAACTACTTGCCAGCCCTAATTCTTTTAATAATTAAATTATAATTTCTTCTACCCCTTAATTCAAACTAAAAGCTTAACTAAGACCTACTAAAATTATCGCTTGGATAAGAATACTAAACACAATTTTATCAAAACCGAAAATAAAATAAGTTTGGGATTTCAGGATTTTTGGGTTTCGGGATTTTTTTGGGGCGTTACAGGAAATGTGTGTTTTGGTTATGAAAGGTTGGTTTTCTGGGACATATAGTTTTAGCCGTAGGTATCCGAGTTAACCTAAGCAAAATTTCTACAATTATAGATTGGAAGCCTCCAAGAAACGTATCTGAAATCCGTAGTTTTCTGGGACTAGCAGACTATTATAGATGATTTGTGAAAGGCTTCTCGATGAGTACAACTCCGATGACATAATTACTTCAAAAAGGTGTTAAATTTGAGTGGTCAGAAAAGTGTCAGCAGAGCTTCGAGTAGTTGAAAGAATTATTAATAGAGGCACCAGTGTTAGTTTAGCTTGAGTCAGTTAAAGAGTTTGTAGTTTTCAGTGATGCATCGTTAAATGGCTTGTGTTGTGTTTTAATGTAGGAAGGCAAAGTTGTAGCTTATGCCCCAAGATAGTTGAAGCTGCTTGAAAAGATTTATCTGACGTATGATCTAGAGTTAGCCGCTATACTGTTTGCATTGAAAATTTGGCATCATTACTTGTTTGGTGACAAGTGCCATATTTATACTGATCACAAAAGCTTGAAATATTTGATGACTCAAAAAGATTTGAATTTGCGACAGTGGAGATGGTTCGAATTGCTAAAAGACTATGAATTAGTGATTGACTATCATCCGAGGAAAGCAAACATAGTTGCCGGTGCTTTGAGTCGAAAGTACTTCATTGCTTTACATGCTCTGAACACACAATTAGCTTTGTCAAGCGACAGTTCGATAGTTGCCGAGTTGAAAGCAAGACCGTTATTTCTACAGCAGATTTGTAAGGCTTAAAAATTTGATAATGAATTGCAAGCAAAACGAGCTCAGTGTGAGTTGACTTCTAATTTAGAGTTTCGAATAGAGCCTGATGACTATTTGATGTTTTATGATAGAATATTTGTACCAAGAAATTCTAAGCTCATTCGGAAGATTTTAAATGAAGCACACAGTAGTTGTTTATCAGTACATCTGGGTTGCACGAAAATCTATAATGATTTAAAACATCTTTATTGGTGGCACGACATGAAATGAGATATCTCAGAATTTGTTTCGAAATGTTTGATTTGTCAGCAAGTCAAAGTTGAGCATCAAGTGCCGTCAGGTTTATTACAGTCAATTATGATTCTTGAGTGGAAGTGGGATAGAGTAACAATGGATTTCGTATCGAGTTTACCCTTATCTCCGAAAAAGAAAAATGCTATCTGGGTTGTTATCGACAGATTGACAAAATTAGCTCATTTCATTCCGGTATGTACAGATTTCTCGCTTGATAATTTAGATAAGTAGTATGTTTCAAAAATTGTGAGATTACATGGTGTAACACCCCTAACCCGTATCCATCGCTAGACTAGGGTTCAGAAGCATTACCAGACATATCGGAATATTTTGCAATCATTTCACAATCAAAAGTCATACATCATCATATCATAGTCAAATATCAACATAATATCCCTTTTTTAGGTCAACGAGACCTTAAACATACTTTGGAGAAGGTTCGGGACTAAACCGATCTTGTATAAAAGTTTTCAGACACTTAAAAAAATTTCATGGAATCACAGGTCACACGCCCGTGTGAGCAGGCACACGGCCACCAAACATGCCCGTGGCAAAGGCCATGTGAAAACAGGGCATACATACTGACTTGTACCACACGGTCGGAGACATGCCCATGTGTTTTAGCCATGGTCAAAACTGACTTGGGTCATACGGCCGACCACACACCTGTGTGTCTAGCCCATGTACATTTTGAAATGGCCACACACGCCCATGTGCCAAGGCTGTGTGCCTCACACGGCCACCAGCCACGTCCGTGTGTCTAGGTTGTGCTCGAGACTGACTTTAAATTGTAGGACTATCCCAGGAGACATAGGCTATGTAACATGACCATGTGTCACACACAATTGAGACACACGCCTGTGTCTCTTCCCGTGTGGAGAAAAATAGACTACTTAAAAAGCCATTTTGCCACCCTATATACATAAGCTTTCAAGACCATATTTCATAACCCAATATGCAACCAAAACATTTCCAAAACAAGCATCACTCATACTTCAATATCATTAATCATTTCCATACATAATTCCAACTCAAACATACTAATTCCATGTAACTAATTCATACCTTGAACACACGATTCATATCACATTTCAACCACAAAACTAACTTACCAAAAAGACCATTTCACTAGGCCATATATATATACACCATTTTTGCATCACATATCATATACCAAAATCAAACCATAAGTTCAACCATAATCAAGCCATATCTCGTGGAATGATGTATCCATCTCAAAACATACCATATTAATTCTAGCCTATACATGCCATACAATGATATATACATTTTCAAAAGGTACCAAAATAATATTTGATAGTGTGGTGACGATCCTCGACGATTCCTGAGCTTCTAGGAGCTTCGATATCTATAACACAATGCAACCACACACGAAGTAAGCTTACAAAAGCTTAGTAAGCCAAATACAAATAAACTTATCATTTTAAGCATAGAAGCATCATAAAATACATATACACCATAGCCAAATACTATCACAAACCACATAGTTCATATACATTTCACGTATTCCCAATTCATTTGCCATATACATTTCACATATTCCCAATTCATTTGCACATATAGCATATTTTCTCATACTTCACATATCATCACTTGCACATATACTTATTTCTCATTAACAAATGTTGAACACATCTCCACGTACCTAAATCGGTTATTCATTCATTCAATCACGTATTTCTTAGAATGCCCGTTAAACTGTACGGAATTAAATAGGATACAAGGATAGCTCGGAAAGCTCGTACAATGCCAACATCCCAGACATGGTATTACATATAATCAAATATCGATGCCAATATCTGTAAACTGAAAAATATATAGGATTTTTCCTATATAATTCGTCATCTTTTTTCTTAAATTTGCTGTTAAAACCAGGTAATTGCTTAATAAATTAATGAAATATGTGAAAATATGAAAACATGACATAGAAATTATTGAAATGTGATTTTATGCTTTATTATATAGTTTTCATGCATAAAATGGCTTGTTTTATATTAAATTGGGCATATTATATTTTTATGACATAATGTGATCCATGCATGATTAAATTAAATAATAACATATAAAATTATATTTAATAATTCATTTTAAAATATTTCATTAATAATTTGGGTTTTAATTAATTTAATCAAGTTGGTTAAATTTAATTTTTTGGTCCTCTAACTTATTGATTTATTTTGGACAGGTCTGATCGCTTTTCTGGATTACAAAACTGTCCAAATTGGGGACCAAGTCAACCCAAAATTCAGCTGCACATGGCTGTCCATAAACCACTCTTTGGTTTAATTGTACAAGGTCCTTGAAGAGTTAAAGAAATCAAAGATTTGCCTGAAGATTTGCACTCAATCGAGTCTCAGTCCTGAGTTGTGTGGCTACTGAAATTGCTTAAAAATGAAGCAAAAATCAAATCAAAAACCATTAAGCATGACCAGCCACCATTTGAGGAGATTTGAAGAGGTTAATGTAATAGCCCGATTTAGGGCCAAAACGGAATAGTGGTTTTGAAACCACGAATCCAAGGTTAAAATAAATTATTTTGATTAAGTTTTAGTGTTTATATTATGATTTCATAATTGTGTGAAAATTTCGTTGCGAAATTTTATCGATTGGGTGTTTAATTTGATATTTAGGACTAAATTGAAATAGGTAAAAAAAATGTATGTTCTAGTTCATAAAGTACTTGATTGAAATGGGGGTTTTAAGTAGAGGTCTTTAAATGGAAATTAGACCATTATACTTTATATGGACAAAAATTAGGACATGGATGGAATTTTAAGAAAGTTTAGTAGTAAGGGCATTTTGGTCATTTGTATATTAAATGAAATAAAATGGGAAAAATAAAACAAAAATGTATTCATCTTCATTCAAGCTTGGCCGAAACATACATGTTCTCCATAGCTAGGGTTTTTCCCAAGCTTTCGAGCTCAATAGTAAGTGCATTCAAGCCCCGTTTTTAATGATCTTTACATTTTTGAAATCCTCGTAGCTCGGTCTACCTATTTCTACCATTATTTCGAGCTAGGGTTTATGTTTAAAATTTTACCCATGAATGATATGCATGTATTTTGATGTTTAATGGTAGAATATGAATGTTTGAAGTTAGGAGAATGATCTTTTCTAAGCGATTTTTAGCGAAAACGAGCAAAACAACATAATCGGTAAAAATACCTATTATTCATAACTATGTGTTAGAGTGAGAATTTGATGTTGTCATAGAAGGGAAAAATGATCAGCATGTCATAAAACATAATAATAAGGGCTGAAATTAAATTCCCGAGCCTAGGGGCAAAATCATAATTTTGTAAAAGTTAGGGGGCAAAAATGTAATTTTTCCATAATGTGATTTTTGGATTGAAATAAATAGTATGAGTGTTAAATGAGCTAAATGTGCTGTTATAGATCAAGAAATGCGTGGAATCGATCTTGAACGGGGGAAGGAAAAGGTTTTGGACTAAGTTGTAAAATTTCTATATTTTGCACCGAGGTCAGTTTGTATGTAAATAATACATTATATTCATTTACATTTTTATATTTCAGCCTATTATATGTATTTTAGCTAATTTTGAAACATAAATCGGCTATTGGAGGAATGGAAATGGGTAATAGAGAGAGAAATCCCGGTTCAACATTCGGAAAGATTGAATAATATTGATGGAGCGTAGCTAGGTCACATGTATGGTGCTGAGCGCACATCATGTGTTCAAGAGAGCTACGAGATACTATGTAGTAGCTAGGTCACCTCTCTGATACTGGATGTATCCCATGTAGACAAGAGAGCTACGGGAGAGATAAATGTAGCTAGGTCGCATGTGTGATTCCAAGTGAAGGACACCATGTAGACAAGAGAGCTACGAGATAAATTGGCTAGGTCACATGGGTGGTACTAAGTGTTCACCATGTGTACAAGAGAGCCGAATTATATGAAATATGATAGTGGGCGGTGTCTTTGAAACCATCAAGTATCGAGGATTGATCCGAATTGTTCAACGGGATAATTTTACGATGGCATTGTAAGCATGGACTTATACTTGTGATGTATGAAATGTGGTGAAAATGAATTGTGATATGTATGCTAAGTGAGGTTAATACAAAGAAAGTGTGAAAGAGTGAATTTGCAATAATACTGTTTTGGACAGTAGCAGTGACATGACTTTGAAAAATCACCAAAAATAATATAAATTTAATTAGAGGTTGAATGAGATATGAAATTAAATCTCAATGAGTCTATTTTCATATAAAAGAAACAGAGCGAGCAAATGAGCTCTATATTTTGAGATATTTATATTTGTGTGTGACTTGTTCAGATTGACTATGTGATCCCCTATTCTGACTTTGATAAATCATTAAAAATTTTAAAATAATAACTAAAAAATATAGTTTATATTTATAGATTCCTTATTAAGTCTAGTTTTAAATGAAACATGTTTCATGGTTATTTGAATTGTGTACTGGGAGAAATTCAACACGTAGTGAACAGATGTCAGATCAGTTGAGCTGTATAATAGGGGAAAATTTAACTAAAAACTGTACTAATTGGCTGGACAAAAAATTCTAGAAAACAGTTATTAAGACGTTATATGAGTCTAGTGTAGGAAAATTTTACGGATTTGAATTTTGAGTTTTGTAACGCGAGTTATGATTTATTTAGTGAGCATGACGCAGGAGAGACAGCTCAATCAAAGTGGAGTAAATATTGAAATTAAAAGTAGATACACTTGAGTTAATGTGTAAACATATTAGATTCTTTAATTATTATTTATATACTTACTTACTAAGCTATATAAGCTTACTTTCTTTTCTCTCTTTTGTCTTATAGTGTCGTCTGGCATTGCTCGGGAGTTAAGGATCGTTGAAGATCTGCCACACTATCAATACTTTTGGGTATTTGAACTAAACATTTCTTTTGAATTATGGCATGTATAGTAGGCTTCGTTATTTTGTTACGTGTCATAATTGCCTAGGTTTAAAATATTGGTTACATTATTTAACAAAATTATTTTGTATAAGCCATTGAAGTTGGCTAATATTGTTCAAGACATATGTTATAATGATACATTATCTATTTGGATAACATATTTCTATTTCGGTTTCGTTTAATGATATATATTATGAGCTGGTAATAACTCGTACCCTGTTTCGATGTGGAACACGGGTAAGGGGCGTTACAGTTAACATCTCCTATTTTTAGCAAACTAGCTCACTTGCCTCACCTATAAATAAGACCCCATTTCTCACTTTTCTAATCATCCCTCATTCATTCATCATTCTCTCCTCTCTCAACTCTCTCAGCCCTCACGCCTATCATCATCTTTGCATAAAGATTTTTAGCAGGTTAGCCTCTTAAAAAGCCCTTGGTCGTCCACCTTGGAGAGCCATCAGCAAAGGAGTGAAGCGAAGGAATGAAGGAGCCCTTGTCAGTCAGAGTTTTGGGTGACAGCCACTTTGATTTGGGTTTAATCTTTCTTTTCTTTAACTTAATTCAAGAATGTTTGCTATGTGTTTACTGTTCTTGTTTACAACAATGATAGCTTAATTTTATTTAAGCTAGGATGATTATTTTGATTGAATAATATTTATTTAATTCATGCTTATAATATTTGTGCCTCAGTCGATCATGTTTTCAATTAAAATCAATTATGTATTTTGTTCATACGTGTTTGAAATGCATCTGAATTAGCTGAGCGATCCTAACTAGATGTGCATGCTCAATTTAGATCCTAACCCGATTAAATTGCAGGTTGCATAACAACCTTAACCATGCTTTATTATCTGCATAGTTTTTAGATTTGTGTGATTAAACTATTTCAAACCTAACATGTCCCTGTTACCTCACACGAATACTAAGAAACCCTTAGTAAATAAGGATCAGTAAAATGCGTATTTACTAAGTAAAGGATTCCGAAAGGACCTAATGTGGTTTCCAAACTCATGAAAGATCGAGTTGCCATGGAATGTTTTTCTGAATATTAATAAGCATGTTGATAACAATTTGAGTTTAATTAAAGTAATTGTCCTAACTTATTTATCTTATAATTATTGCTTATTGTGTTAATTCTTCTAAAATCTATTTCATTCATATAGTTTGCATACTTAGGATAAACTGCATTAGGGATCATTGCATTTAGTTTCATATACTTAATTTTTCATCCCGTCTCAATTATATTGTTTTTTATTTATCAAATTGTTAATATAATTTTACAAATCAATTGGCTTAGCACAAATACAATCCCTATGGAGACGATAACTTGATACTTACTTATTACTTGATAAGGACTGTGTACACTTGCACAAACTCGAGCATTACACTGTTCCAGACAGGGTCTTACACAAAATCAAATACGATGTCAATGTTCCAGACATGGTCTTACACATAAATCTCAAATCGATGCCAACGTCCCAGACGTGGTGTTACACGAAATCACATATCTAAATCCTATGTCATGATATATGTATCCTAACTATTCCTATGGTTTGTACAGGACTTTTCAAACGTCGTCTCATTATCGGAACTTTCTTGGATTTCTCATATTCAACTTAATAGCCATTCATCACTAATCATTAACATATAAGAAATAATAATTCAATTCAAACACATTTATTTGTATATCGACTTACCTCGTACGGAAATGAATGGAAACGAACGGCTATTCAATGACTTTCGACTTTCCCCGATCCAATTTTGTTTTCTTTGGTTCTTGATCTATGTAAATTCAAATTTAACTCTTTTATTCAGCAAATCGTTCAATTCAATCCATATACACATATTTAGGATATTTTACAAATTAGCCATCACATTTTTATATTTTAACACTTTAGTCCCTATTTCATAAAATCACAAAATATGCAGAATTTCCTTTCACACATGCCTAGCTGAATTTTCCTTTAGCTCATATAAGCCCACATATTTCATTTATTTCACATTTTAGCCCCTCAATTTCTCATTTTCATGATTTATTCCAAAATACTCAAATTTATAAAAAATTCCAATACAAAACATAGTAATCTAACACATATTTTTCATTTTCTATCATCAAACTTCATAAAACTCACATTATCAACAATAAAACATCTTAAAATCATAATCAAATTGAGAAACTGAGGCATGATCTTGAAAGATTACTAAGCAATGATCACAAAAACGTAAAAATCATCAAAAACTGAGCTAAAAACATACCTTAATCAAGCTATCAAAGTGCCGAACCCTAAATGACTATGAAAGCTTTATTTTCTTTCTTCAAATTCTACTAGATGATGATAATGGAAGAAGAAATGGCTTTTATTTTATTTAACTTATAATTAATAATCAAATACCAATTTTAACCTTATTATTATCATTAATAGTCCACTAACTAATGTCCAACCATGTCATTTCATGAATTCAATGGTCCATTTACAACATAAAGACCTCACGTCTAAATAGATACATGATTTCAGCACTTAATCAAATGGCACACAACTTTTGCATTTTTTTTTGCAATTTAGTGCTTTTTGCAAATTAAGCACACAAACGATCAAATTTTTATATAAAGCTTTCACATATATAAATTCACATATTATAAGCACGAAAAATAATATTAAAATATTTTTTTGACTCAAATTTTTGGTCCTGATCCCACTATTCTACTAGGGTCTAAACCTGGCTGTTACATATGGTGTTCCCATATCTATTGTTTCGGATAGAGATTCAAGATTTACTTCGCGATTTTGGAAGAAATTGCAAGAATCTTTGGGTTCAAAGCTACATTTTAGCATTGCATTTCACTAAAAAATGAATGGTTAATTAGAACGAGTTATTCAAATACATGAGGATATGTTGCGTTGTTGCATTCTTGAGTTTGAAGGCAGCTGGGAGAAATATCTATCGTTGATTGAATTTGCTTACAATAATAGTTTCCCATCGAGTATAAAGAAGGAACTATATAAAGCTCTATATAGTCGTAAATGTTGAACATCGTTGTATTGGAGTGGGCTCAGCGAAAATAAGATTCACGAGGTTGATCTGATCAGAGAGACTGAAGAAAAGTGAAAGTAATTCGTGATATTTTGAAAGTAGCTTCGGATTGACAGATATCGTATGCAGACTTGAAACGGAAAGATATTGAGTTCTAGGTCGGGGGTAAAGTGTTTTTGAAAGTGTCGCTGCGGAAAAAGATATTACGGTTTGGTCAGAAAGGGAAGTTGAGTCCGTGATTCATTGGACCGTATGAGATTATTGGGCAAGCTGGGCTAATGGCATATCGGTTGTCCTTATTGTCTGAATTAAAAAGATACAAAATGTGTTTCACGTATCGATGCTACAAAGATATCGATCATATCCTTCGCACGTTATTTCTCCAATTAAAGTTGAGATACAATCAGATTTATCATACAGTGAAAAATCGATTATAATTTTAGCTTGTGAGATCAAAGAGCTGAGAAATTAGAGTATCGCATTAGTGAAAATATTATGGCATTGACATGGAGTTGAATAAGCTACATGAGAACCTGAGGCTGCTATGTGAAAACAATACCCGAACCTGTTCACTGGTAAGATTTTCGGGAACGAAAATTCATAAGAAGGGAGAGTTGTAGCAGCCCGATTTTGGCTAAATCAGAATAGTGGTTTTTGAACCACAAAACCGATGTTGGAAAATTATTTTAATATTATTTTTGGTATTTACAGCATGTTATGTGATATGTGTGAAAATTTCGTGAGCTAATTTTATCGATTGGTTGGTTAATTTGATAAAAAAGACTAAATCGCGTAAAATGTAAAATGTATGTTCTATTAGTTAAAGGTGTCAAATAGCTTTGGATTTTAAATATGATGGCCTTAAATTGTAATTAGACCATTTTAAATGTTAGTGGACTTTTATAGACTGATTTTAAATGTTATAATTTAAAGGTTACTTTTGGTATTTGATAAATAATGTTAATATTAATAAAATAAAACCAAATTTCTTTCTCCATTCATATTTTTGGCCAAATATTGAAGAAGAAGACAGCATCTTGTTGTGTTTTAGGGTTTGGCACACTCCTAGCTTGATTAAGGTACGGTTTTAGCTTGGTTTTTGATGATTTCTATGTTTTATAATTGTTGCAGCTCAATCTAGCTAGCCCGTACCTTTAATTTTGAAATTGTTAAAGATTTTGAGAATTACCATTGTTGAAGCTATGTGTTCTTTGGTGTTTGAAGATGAAATATGAAAGCTTGAGATTTTCATGTTTTGTAAAGTGATTTTTGATGAAAATGCATAATAGGGACGAAATTGTGAAATATGCAAATTATGTGGTTGAAATGTGAAATAAATGAAATTTTTAGGCTGTTAGGGACCTATATATAATTTGGCCAAGCATGGGTCTCGTTGAATTTTGTGAATTTTGTGTATTTGTGAAATAGGGACTAAATTGATTAAATGCAAAAGTTTAGGGGCCAATGTGCAAATAGGCATAAATGTATGTTTTGGACTAAATTAAATAAATGGTTGAATAAATAAGCTAATTTTGAATTCATTTAAATCAGGAAAGAAAGAATTCAGATTTAAATTAGGGGAAAAGCAAGGTTATTGAGTAGTTGACCCGATCCGTCAATTCCTAATACGAGGTAAGTTTGTATGAAATGAACTTATTTATAATTGTATTTTATATGCTTTGATATAGCATGAATTGTGATTATGTGATTATGAAAAAGTTCGGGAATGATTTGACGATGATTCGACAAGTGTGAAATCTCGATTGAACCTTAGGAATAGTTTAGGATGCTAGTGACATGTCATTAGGTTATTGTATTGGCTTCAGGCCACGACATCGGCACTTCGAGTGTGAATTATAGCTATATTTTGCTTCGGACCATTGTATTGGTATTTCAGAGATGAGTTACCTTGATTTGGCTTCGGGCCATGGTATAGGTACTTATCGTACAAGACTCCTAAGTATTCAATTTCTATTCGAAATGGTTCAACAGTTAAATGAATTGAGTATTAAAACTATGGAATTGATGAGTTCCTTGGTAAGTTATGTAAATGACCATTTGATAGTTTTGAGATTTAATAGAATTGTTGTATATCGTTTTCTATTATTTGAATGATGAATGAATGGTGATAGTTGTTTATTGTTCACATACGAGCTTACTAAGCAATGAAGCTTACTTCATGTTATTTTCCTATGTTTTATAGTGACTCAAGCCTAGCTCAGATGCGGGTGTTGTCGGGAACATCATCACACTATCAAACATCTAAGTTGGTACTTTTGAGTTATACAATTATGGCGTATGGCATGCATAGGCTAGATGTGGTATTTTGGTTCTGATTATAGCCATGAGATTTAGCTTGTAAATGATGTTAATTTTGATATGTGTTTGGATATTAGAGATGGCTTATTTTGATATTGTTTTGGCATGTATTTGGCTAAGTAAATGGTACTGATTTGAGAATTGGAATAGATGAAATTATAATGGTATGAATTATGCATTTGGTTGATGATTTTGGCTGCCTAATTGTATAAAAAAATGGTAACATTTTTCCTTGTATAGGTACATTGAAGTTGGGTGGCAAAATGGCCTTGCAAATGGCCTATTTTTGTCCACACAGGCAGAGACACGGGCTTGTGTCTTAGCCGTGTGTGACACACGATCATGTTACATAGCCATGTGTCCCCTGGTGTTGAAATTGAATTGAAGCTAGTATGCTCCACACGGTCTCACACACAGGTATGTGACTTGGCCGTGTTGCATAAGTTAGTACACCCTTCAATTTTCACACGGCTTGGCACACGGGTCTGTCCTCGGCTATGTGATACAAGTCAATCTGTATGCCTTGTTTCCACACGGCCTGAGACACGGGCGTGTCTAGAGCCGTGTGAGGCACATGGCGCGTGACCCCTGTATGGTTGAAATTTTTCTATGTTTCCAAAATTTTTTGTATATTATCAGTTTAGTCCCGAACCATTCCTAAAGCATGTTTAAGGCCTTGTAGGCCATTATAAGGAACAATGTGATTGTTTTGAATGATTTATGAGAATGAAAGCTTTATGTTTGATAAATGTATGCTATATGTTGTGAATTGATCGGTAATACCTTGTAACTCTACTCTAGCAACGGATACGACTTAGGGGTGTTACACTGAGACCTCCGCATACCGAGTCCAGCTACTGAAACCGAGTGTACCTACAAGGGGAAAAACTAAGGGGGTGAGCTACAAAAGCTCAGTGTGAGTTTAAAACGAAACTTAAAATAGAATTACAGAACTCAATTCCAGAGCGCAACAGGCTTACAGACACTTACAGAGTCAGAAAGCATACTTGGAACCAACATCCCATTAGTACGCAACAACTCAAGCACTGTAACATCCTGATTTTTGGGTTTTTCGCGATTCTTGATATTTTAAGTAAGTTTCTAAAATTTGGTATATGATTATGGAATTCATAATTTGGGTATGTAAATGGGCTTATGGAAGGCCCATGAGTTAGCCAAAACCCGGTAGAATTTTTAAATTTTGGACTTAGGAGTTAGGGGTTCTGGCTAGGTGCCCTTATATAAAGTTGTGGGTAAAATGTATCACAAAAAGAGCGTTAGTAAAGTGGAAAGGGTGACACCAATCAACTCCTAAAAAGGTGGCGTGTGGAGCATAGGGAAGACACAGGATCGATTCCTGTCTTTGGCAAGTAAGAGTATTTATTTTATGTGCGGGAAGGGTAAGTGTTGGAATCCAAGTGGATTCTCAGAAGAGGAGAGTTTGGATCAAGTCAAATGCATGGATTAAGGAGGGATAAGGGGAGAGATTTTAGGGATTTGATATGAAGATAGAGTTGGCCGAATAAGGGAGATTGGAGGGGGGATTTTTGGCAGAGAGGTTTAGTTAGGGATTGTCGGCACTTGGTATTTTTGTGTCGTTTTCTCCCTGGAGGATTAGTCTTTTTCTCTCTTTTTCTTTTGTAGCCGAATCTACCATCTCTTTTTCCATATTTTCTTCCTTCTCTTCCTTTCAAACAAGCCCACTATTTCCCTCCATTCACCCATTGTTTCTTTCCTCAATCTTTACTTCTGCCGAAATACCGCAAAAGCCGAAATCAGTGAAGATAGGGGGTCCGATTCTTTGTGACCAGCAACCTTTTCTTTCCTTTTCAATTGTTGGCGTTCGATTCCTTTACCTTTTAGGCGTACGGATTCAAGAGAAGAAAGACTGTGGTAAGTGCTCAAACTCTAAATGACTCCGAGAGTAACTGATGGCAAAAGCCGAAACCCCTCTAGTTTAGGGAGGTGGCCGAATATGGGTATAGGCCTTATGGGGTCTTATTCTAATATTTTTATGATTTCTATAGTGAAGGAGCAGCAAGGCATAGTGTCGACTTGAATTAGCTTGGATCTCCGGAGTGGCTAGATCTAGTCAATCAATATCGGCAAGGTAAGGTTCTTAAGGCCATTTTGGATGGTGGCCGAATGTGTAAGTACTAATATAAGATGGTTCTTGTTTTGGGTCAATTAATGGAAGCTGATTTATTAACGGTGGAATATAGGAGAAATCGTGTAGGAGATCTCATCGAGGAATACCGCCAAACAGGTGTGTAACGAACCCTTTTCATAGCTTAAAGCGATAAATGTTTAAAAGCGAAATGTCAAATTACGGCATTTCGAGGACTTGTGAGCAAGCGAACGCTCACTAGTTAGTTAGAATCGATGATATGATGATTGGGAATAATGGAAACGGTAAAAATGTGATTTTTGGCGTTCTCGGTAAGTTGGGCCTCGAGGGGCCGAAGTGGGGCCCATTGGGCTTTCGGGCCCATTTGGGTAAAATTGGTAGAAAAGGAGAACCTGTTAAATTGTCCATTGTTACTAATAAAACCGTTATGGAATATAGGCTAAATGGGCCTAAATGACGAAATTGGCTAAGTAGGGCCCATTAGAGGTTTTTAGGCCCAATAACTCAATTTCGCTAAAAATGGGCCAGAATCACTGTTTGCACACATGAATTGTTAGTAACCGTTAATGAACATGGAAACCCTAATTTTTGGTAAAATTACAGAATTACCCTTATAATATGAAAATGACCGTTTTGCCCCTAGGTAAAAATGACCATTATACCCCTAGGGTTTAAATATGAATTTAATACATGGGATTTTGATAAACATGGTATGTATGATATGCACATGACATGTATGATATGCACATGATATGTATGATATACACATGATGTATTCATAAATGCATTGTGTTGGCTTTTTATATGGATGGAGGAAGTGCAAAAGGGCTTATGCCCTAGTTATTAAAAGGGCTTATGCCCCAGTTATTAAAAAGGGCTTATGCCCCAGTTATTAAAAGGGCTTATGCCCCAGCTATCAAAAGGGCTTATGCCCCAGTTATTAAAAGGGCTTTTGCCCCAGTTATTAAAAGAGGCTAGGCCTCCAGTTATATGATAAAGCAGCTTTGCTGCCAGTGGAGAGTTATGGCGGGGTGGGTCGAGTTAATCCCCACATGGTGTGTTGGTTGGTACGGGTGGAGAGTAGCGGATGGTGGGTTGAGTAGTCTCCCCAAATGGGCTTGCATTCTTTCATTGACATTACACGTGATATTGAAATGGGCCTATGGGCCATACCATTTACAGTAAAGGCTTCGGCCCAGTAATATGAAATATAAAAAGGCTTTGGCCCAGTGTTATGAAATATGAAATATGAAAAGGGCTACGGTCCAGTACATGTTGAGATTGGATTTGAGCTTAGGCCCAACAGGCTGTTATTGTTTTGGGCTCTGAAAGGGACTTGTTGCACACTGAGTTTCCAAACTCACCCCCTTTCCTTAACCTCGCAGGTGAGCTTTGATGTGGGGACTTGGGCCGGAGGGGATTCAGAGTAGCCACGGTGATCGCCTTTGGACTTTTATATAAGCGTTGGTTTTCATTAAATTTCCTTTAATTATTATTTATTTTTGGGTTGTAATAAGGCCATTTTAACTTTCCTTTTATTTCTTTTCGGGATTATTTTATTTTTAATAACTTTAAACCTGGTTGATAATTATTCCAATGGGCTAGACTTAGGACGTGGTTTCAAAACGATACTTGTTTTCAAAATATCTCAACACCACAATTAATCGATTTATCAAAGACGTCCACTTAAACAAATTTAAACACGATATAACAAAGTGTGGCTATGGTTGTGGGCATGTCTAGGATTGGATCCAATCAAAGAGTTTGGTACTTAAGCAGCCTTCATGGCTCACCTCCTCTGTCTCGGATACCTACCTGGTGCCCAGCTTCCATACACGTTGTTAACTCAACAAAATATATGGTTTTTAAAACACTAAAACGGAACGTGGGTTTTCAACTCCAATATGGCACGTCAGATTCGGCCATAACGTCTGGGCTGGGTTTGGGGTGTTACATTTAGTGGTATCGAGCCAGGTTGCAACAACTTGGCTGTGGTTCGGGTCCGAAAATTTTTTTGAAAATTTAGGCCTAAGAAGGTTATTTTTGGAAATGGTTTTTGAAAAGTTCATTTTGAAGATGTTTTGCGGAGTATATATGTTAAAATGGTCCAAGTTTTCCTATTTTAAATCAAGAGTTCAAAATAAAGGGGTGTTTTCAAATCAAAGTTTTTAAATTTCTATTTTCGGTGATCAAAAACATGGTTTTCAAGTTTTAAATAGATTGGAGAAAGAAGTGGCGCACTGAATCCTCGGCACCAAGTCTGTAAGTATATTTTCTTTACGATATATGATATAATATTATGAATAGTGTTGAGACTCTACTATGATGCTGTAGATAGGGTAAATCTGTGAAACGGTAGAAATGAGACTGTAGCTAGACTACGACGATACGAAAACAATTCTTGAACTGTTATATTTCCATAAGACATTTTCTTAATAAACAGTGGAACATTATACTAATTTCATAAAATTCAGAATCGATAAGTCGATATGAGTACAAGAGGAGTTTAGGACGAGGCCGCGGACGTGGTCGCGAAGGGTGCAAGTGAATCTTCATCCTCGGGGCATAGGCCACCGAGGAGGCATCTGCCTACAAGCAACGGAGACTGGGTCTTATGATCGGGTTGTGGGGATGATGCTTTGTCCCAAGCCATGTTAAGGGTTTTAGAAAGAGTTGCTGGAGCTAGTACTGGGACAATGAATAGAGGGTCTATAACGGAGCGACTCCGGGCCAACGGAGCAGAAGTATTTAGGGGTGTATCTCGAGTAGCCCCAAATGTGGCGTAATATTGGCTAGAGGCAATGAACGGATCATGGATTTATCTAGATCGCCAAAGGAGCAGAGTGAAAGGAGCTATGCCATCGCTACGTGACGAGGCATACCGATGGTGGATCACCGTAAGGGAGAGTACCCCAATTGAGCAAGTAACCTGGGAATTGTTCAAAACTACTTTTAAAGGGAGGTATGTTGGAGCAAGCTATGTGGATGCTCTTCGGAAGGAATTCTTGAATCTGACTCAGGGTGATAAGACTGTAGCAGAGTATGAGGCAAAATTTTTGAGGCTGAGTCGATATGCTAGTGGGATAGTGGCAACTGAATATGAGCACAGTGTCCAATTTGAGGATGGTCTCCGCGATGAGCTTAGGGTATTGATAGCTCCACAGAGGGAGCGTGGTTTTGCTGTATTGGTAGAAAAGGCTAAGATAGTCGAGGAGGTGAAGCTGACTGAGCGACAGAATCGTGAGAAGGATCGACCCAGATTCAAGAGGGATTTTAGACCCTCAAGTGCCACGAATCGAAATGTTAAAAGAGCAAGGATAGAGGAACCAATTCGAGCAGTTCCAGTAAATACTTATAGACCGCAGGCTTGCAGGGACTGTGGTAAGGTGCATATAGGGGAGTGCTAGAAACGAACTGGAGCATGTTTTCGATGTGGGTCTAAGGAGCATAAGTTCAGAGAGTGTCCTCGGAGGACAGCTCAGGAGCTAGCTGCAGAGCAAAGGGATGTCTAACCACGGCGAGGAGTGTAACACCCCGTACCCGAGTCCGTCACCGGAGTCGAACACGAAGTGCTAACAGACATAAATATATTTATTTTCACAGTCCATTTAAAAATTTCCAGCCAGCTGGCTAACTGTGTCACTGTCACCTTAAAAATCATATCTTAAGTTCCACAACTCAAAAATCAGTTTTGTGATTTTTTCCTGAAACTAGACTCATATATGCATCTACAAATTTTTTTCTAGAATTTTTGGTTGGGCCAATTAGTACAGTTTATTAGTTAAAGTCTCCCATGTTACAGGGATCGACTACACTGACCTCAGCGCATTACAACTTGGATATCTCCCTGTACAGGGCTTCAATACTGATGCCGTTTGTTTCTATAGAAACTAGACTCAATGAGGAATCTATACATATATGGAATGACTCCTAATTATCTCTGGTTAATTTACAATGAATTTCCAAAGTCGGAACAGGGAATCCAGAAACCGTTCTGGACCTGTCTCGCGAAAACTTCAATATCTCTTAACATACTGTTCATATGATCGTTTCATTACTTTCCTGTGAAAATAGATTCATCAAGGTTCATTTAAAAAATTTATTCACTATTTAATTCCATTCCTACTATTTTTAGTGATTTTTCACATCCACATCACTGCAGCTGTCAACCTCTGTCTTTAAGGTAGATTTTACCTACTTCATAATTTCCTTGATTCAACTAGCCCTTTTAGCATACATGGCACAAAAGATGATCACGGTTAACCATTCCAAGGGCTAATCGATTCCAAACATTTCCACATCTCTTAATGAACAACATACAAAATGATTATGATACCATGCCAAAGTGTATATAAGCCATTTTCGCATGGCTATCCAAATTTATACAAAATCAAAGGGTCTATGACCAACAAACAAAAGAGTAGTCCTATACATGCCATTTCAATGTTCAACCAAAATTTGTAGCAAAAGGGGGCTTTGATAGTGTGGGAGACTTCGACTTCCAAAAATCCCGAGTCCGATAGCTGACGAGCCAAAATCTATAAAACAGAGAACAAAGAAACGGAGTAAGCAATTTATGCTTAGTAAGTTTTGAGCAAGGGATTCCAGCACAACAAAAGCATAGCATTCATATAGCTAAACGGATAATTTCATATGCACATATTCTCAATATCATACTTACTTCACATTACCAACCCTTATGTTCATACACAAAGATCAACTTAGCTAAAGGCCGGTAGCTCGCTTATCAACCGAGCGAATACTTATTTGTAAGGGCTCAACTAATTCGAAGCACATACGAAACATACCTCATTGCTGGAATTTTGCAAGCGTATTAACTGAAATTTTTACAGCAAGATTGCTCATTCCCGAATCACGTACCTTTTGGATTTTATCCGGATATAGCGACTCGCTCAAAAGCCTTCGGGACATAGCCCGGTTATAATAGCTCGCACAAATGCCTTCGGGACTTAACCCGGATTTGGGAACTCACACAAATGCCTTCGGATCTTAGTCCGGATATGGTCACTTAGCACAAAGCCTTCGGGACTTAGCCCGGACATCATTCGAATAACCATGCACATTTAACACTAAATCATGACACATTCGTATTTCATTTTCATTAGCAAAACTCAAACACAAGACACTTATCACACTTGCAAATTTCGCTCAATATCCACACACAAAGACCATGATTTCGATTTGCTTAAAACATGATCTAATCAAATCATAATTTAAGCTCTATTACTCAAGAACTTACCTCGGATGTTGTCGAACGATTTCGATGGCTATTCGACCACTTTTTCCTTCCCTTTATCGGATTTAGATCCCCTTTGCTCTTGAGCTTAATTAAATAAATAAATCGATTTAATCATTTGAGCATCGAAAAGAGGAACACAAGGCACTTAGCCCACATTTATACATTAGACATTAAAGTCACATACATGTGAAATCATGCATCAACTCAAGATATTAACCCACACTCCCTTTTTAGCCGATTGTCCTAACCAAGATAAAGGCATCAATATGCTTGCCTCTAACCGAATGCATGCACACCAATCCATCTCATGTGGCCGAATATGCATGTTGATGTTGAGGCCAATTACATATTTAATACCACACATAAATGGCATACATTTTACTAACTAATGCATTACATATTTATATATTGTAGCTCAATACGCATCTATCATTTACTTCATAACCGAAACATCATCATAAGTAAATATATACCTTGAGATAGTATATATGTCATACCAATACATCATGTGCAAACATATATACATATAGGTGCAAGGGCCGAATCTCAAGTTGATTATAACCAAATATAAACATATATCCAAAACACAAATCTTACCTACCATGCAATAAGCATAAATCGTACTTATGGATATACCATGGCCGAATACAACACCATACCATTTCAATTTTGGTCATGGTTAAACAAAGAACTTAATGTCTCACTCAAAAATGCTAAAAAGAAAATCCAAGAGTCATCAACCCACCATCACATATATCATTAACAAGCTTCATATTTAGCATGCAATGGCATTAACAAAAAATCCACCTTGGCCGAATATCATCCCCATGACATAGCAAAGATTTGAACCATGGGCTAATTAGAACTCAAGCTAGCAACTAAAAACATGCATGAATCTCATGGAACAACCTCAAACATACCTTAATCTAGATACAAGTATGGCCAAACCTCCTCCTAAACCTCTTCCAAACCAAGCATGAAGCAAAAACTCCCTCCTTCTTCCTTAAAATTTTCGGCCAAGAGAAGTGAAAAAAATGATGAACACTTTTTTTTGTTTTCTTTCCCTCAACTCACGGCAATGGGGGATCACACACTTCTCTCTTTTTTTTTCTTCCCATTTCTTTATTCCTAACCTTAGTTTATTGTTTCCTCCCATAATGCACCAACACAACATGTCTATGACATGTTTTGCCCATCCTCCTTTGTCATGGCCGCCACCACTTATAAAAAGAAGGGGATTTGACATGCAAAACCATTGTTTTGCATGCATGATTCAATTAGTCATCACACATTTCCCTATCCTACTTTCAAAGTTTACTACTAGGTCCTTTTTAGTGAAATTCACATTTACAACCCTAAATCAAAACATCAAAAATGTCACACACGAATTAACACATATTATAGACATCAAAATGAATATTAAATTATTTTTATGCCTCGATTTTGTGGTCCCGAAACCACATTCCGACTAGGGTCGTTTTAAGCTTGTCACAAGGAGGACCACCACCACAGGGGGGTCGTGGGCAAGGTAGAGGTGGCAATGGTAATGGACGAGGACGTAGGGCACCTGGCAGAGGTGCTGGACATGCCTAAGCCTGACAGCCGGTGATGGTTTATGCTGCACGACGTCGTGAGGAGGGTGACGCTCCTGATGTTATAACTGATACGTTCTTCATTCATAGCATGCCTTACACTGCTTTGATTGATGTGGGTTCCACTCACTCGTATGTAGCTTGTGATGTATCTGGGGCTTGGGATGTGCTTCCTAAGGAGACTGTGAGTGGGGTATCGGTGATAAGTCCATTGGGACATTCGGTTAAGGTAGATAAACTTTTTAGGGCAAGATCAGTTAGTAACACAAGATAAAATCTTTGAAGGAGATTTGATGGAGCTGCCATTTGGGGATTTTGATCTTATCTTGGGAATGGATCGTTAACTAAGCACAAGGCGACGTTGGATTGTGCCGCAAAGAGGATGGTACTACTGACTCTGAAGATGAGGAGATAATGGTCATAGGGAACGAAGGATTATTTGTCCAATGTTGTTTCGGCTTTAAGAGCCGAGAAGTTGATTCGGAAAGGTTGTGAGGCGTACTTGGCCCTTGTAAGTCAAACTGAACTTGAGGAGATAACGGTAGAGTCGGTTAGGACCATTAAGGAATTTCAGGATGTATTCCCAGATGAACTTCCTGGATTACCCCCGAACAGAGAAGTCGAGTTTGGAATCGGCTTATTACCTAGAATAGCTCCTGTGTCCATTGTGCCTTATCGGATGGCACCAAAGGAGTTGGTAGAACTGAAAGCTCAGATACAGGAGTTGTTGGATAGAGGGTTTATAAGACCAAGTGTTTCCCCTTTGGGAGCACCTTTTGTTTGGAAAAATAAGCAGCAAGAGGCTTTTGAGAAGTTGAAGAAGGTTTTGACAGAAGCGCCAGTGTTGATTCAGCCAGAGTCTGGTAAGGATTTCACTATGTACAGCGATGCATCACATGTAGGTTTGGGCTGCGTGTTGATGCAAGAGGGTAAAGTGGTCGCTTATGCTTCACGACAGCTTAAGCCACACGAGGTGAACTACCCGACGCATGACTTGGAATTGGCAGCAGTAATCTTTGCACTTTAAATATGGAAGCATTACCTGTATGGGGAGAAATGCATCATCTATACGGATCACAAGAGTCTTAAGTACTTGCTAACTCAAAAGGAGCTGAATCTTAGGCAGCGAAGGTGGATAGAGTTGTTAAAGGACTATGACTGTTCGATTGAGTACCATCTAGGTAAGGCGAATGTCGTGGCTGATGCGCTAAGTCAAAGGGCTGTGGCAGAATTAAAGGCGATGTTTGCTCGTCTAAGTTTATATGACGACGGAAGTTTATTGGCTGAGTTGCAAGTAAGACCAACTTGGGTAGAACAGATTAAGAAGCAACAGTTAGAGGACGAGTCATTGGTTTCTCGGTTTCAGCAAGTTGAGAAGGGGGAGAATCTGGACTGCAGGTTAAATAGTGAGGGAGTTCTTTGTTTTCGAGGAAGAATTTGTATGCCGAGAGACTCAGACTTGAGATTGATGATTTTGAAAGAGGCACATAATGGACCTTGTGCTATGCATCCAGGAGGGAGTAAGTTGTATCGAGACTTGCAAGAGCAATTTTGGTGGTCTGGGCTTAAGCGAGAAGTGACCGAATTTATAGGGAGATGTTTGACATGTCAACAAGTGAAGGCCGAGCATCAACTACCATTGGGATTGTTACAGCCAGAAAAGATACCACTTTGGAAGTGGGAAAGGCTAACTATGGACTTTGTAAGTGGGTTGCCGTTGACACTTTCTAAGAAGGATTCGGTTTGGGTGATTGTGGATAGACTCACGAAATCTGCTCATTTCATACCTGTCCGAACCGATTACTCACTTCAGAAGTTGGCCAAATTGTATGTGGCAGAGATAGTACGGTTGCATGGTGTGCCAACATCGATAATTTTGGACCGAGACCCAAGGTTTACATCTCGATTTTGGTAGAAGTTGCATGAGGCGTTGGGAACGCGAATGGATTTCAGTACGGATTTTCACCCTCAGTCAGATGGGCAGTCAGAGAGGGTTATTCAGATTTTAGAGGATATGTTGAGGGGTTGTGCTATTGAGTTTAGAGGCACTGGAGGACCATTTGCCATTGGCGGAGTTCACAGATAACAACAGCTACCAAGCAAGTATACGATGGCTCCATATGAGGCACTATATGGGCGAAGGTGTCGTTCGCCTACTTGTTGGGCAGAATTGGGGGAAAGGCAAATACTTGGGCCAGAGTTGGTAGCAGATACTGAAGACAAGATTAAGGTAATCAGGAATCGGTTAAAAGAGGCGGTGGATCGACAAAAGTCTTATGCCGATCTGAAGCGTAAGGATATTGAATATGCGGTAGGGGACATGGTCTTTTCGAAAGTTTCGCCTTGGAAGAAGATATTGAGATTTGGTAAGAAGGGCAAGTTGAGCCCACGGTTTATTGGGCCTTACCGAATCATTAAGCGGATAGGGCTAGTGGCTTATCAGCTAGAGTTACCTCCAGAACTGGATTGTATTCAAGACGTTTTCCATGTGCCCATGCTAAGGCGATATCGTTCTGACCGAACTCATATCGTGCCAGTTGCAGAAATCGAGGTACGGTCGGATTTGACCTTTGAAGAGGAACCTGTGCAAATACTTGATTGCGCTGTCAAGGTGTTGAGAAGGAGGTCGGTCCCATTAGTGAAGGTACTTTGGAGGAACCATGGCAAGGAAGAAGCTACTTGGGAGACCGAAGAGGCAATGCGTCAGTAGTACCCTCAACTGTTTGGATCAGGTAAATTTCGAGGTCGAAATTTCTTTAAGGAAGGTAGAGTTGTAACATCCTGATTTTCAGGTTTTTCGCGATTCTTGATATTTTAAGTAAGTTTCTAAAATTTGGTATGTGATTATGGAATTCATAATTTGGGTATGTAAATGGGCTTATGAAAGGCCCATGAGTTGGCCAAAACCCGGTAGAATTTTTAAATTTTGGACTTAGGAGTTAGGGGTTCTGGCTAGGTGCTCTTATATAAAGTTGTGGGTAAAATGTATCACAAAAAGAGCATTAGTAAAGTGGCAAGGGTGACGCCACTAAGCTCCTAAAAAGGTGGCGTGTGGAGCATAGGGAAGACACAGGATCGATTCCCGTGTTGGCAAGTAAGAGTATTTATTTTATGTGCAGGGAAGGGTAAGTGTTGGAATCCAAGTGGATTCTCGTAAGAGGAGAGTTTGGATCAAGTCAAATGCATGGATTAAGGAGGGATAAGGGAGAGATTTTAGGATTTGATATGGAGATAGAGTTGGCGAATAAGGGAGATTGGAGGGGGGATTTTTGGCAGAGAGGTTTAGTTAGGGATTGTCGGCACTTAGGTATTTTTGTGTCGTTTTCTCCCTGGAGGATTAGTCTTTTTCTCTCTTTTTCTTTTGCAGCCAAATCTACCATCTCTTCTTCCATCTTTTCTTCCTTCCCCTCCTTTCAAACCAGCCCACTATTTCCCTCCATTCAGCCATTGTTTCTTTCCTCAATCTCTACTTTTGCCGAAATACCGTAAAAGCCGAAATCAGTGAAGATAGGGGGTGCCAATTCTTTGTGACCAGCAACTTTTTCTTTCCTTTTCAATTGTTGGCATTCGATTCCTTTACCTTTTAGGCGTACAGATTCAAGAGAAGAAAGACTGTGGTAAGTGCTCAAACTCTAAATGACTCCTAGAATAACTGATGGCAAAAGTCGAAACCCCTCTAGTTTAGGGAGGTGGCCGAATATGGGCATGGGCCTTATGGGGTCTTCTTTTAATATTTTTATGATTTCTATAGTGGAGGAGCAGCAAGGCATAGTGTTGACTTGAATCAGCTTGGATCTCTGGAGTGGCTAGATCTAGTTAATCAATATCGGCAAGGTAAGGTTCTTAAGGCCATTTTGGATGGTGGCCAAATGTGTAAGTACTAATATAAGATGGTTCTTGATTTGGGTCAATTAATGGGAGCTGATTTATTAACGGTGGGATATAGGAGAAATCGTGTAGGAGATCTCGTCGAGGAATATCGCCAAACAGGTGTGTAACGAACCCTTTTTCATAGCTTAAAGCGATAAATGCCGAAAAGCCGAAATGCCGAAATTTTGGCATTTCGAGGACTTGTGAGCAAGCGAACGCTCACTAGTTAGTTAGAATCGATGAGATGATGATTGGGAACAATGGAAATGGTAAGAATGTGATTTTTGGCATTCTCAGTAAGTTGGGCCTCGAGGGGCCGAAGTGGGGCCCATTAGGCTTTCAGGCCCATTTGGGTAAAATTGGTAGAAAAGGAGAACCTATTAAATTGCGTATCGTGACTCATAAAACTGTTATGGAATATAGGCTAAATGGGCCTAGATGACGAAATTGGCTAAGTAGGGCCCATTAGAGGTTTTTAGGCCCAATAACTCAATTTCGCTAAAATGGGCCGTAATCACTGCTTTGCACACATGAATTGTTAGTAATCATTAATGAATTTGGAAACCCTAATTTTTGGTAAAATTATAGAATTACCCTTATAATATGAAAATGACCATTTTGCCCCTAGGTAAAAATGACCATTATACCCCTAGGGTTTAAATATGAATTTAATACATGGGATTTTGATAAACATGGTATGTATGATATGCACATGATATGTATGATATGCACATGATGTATTCATAAATGCATTGGGTTGGGTTTTTATATGGATGGAGGAAGTGCAAAAGGGCTTATGCCCTAGTTATTAAAAGGGCTTATGCCCCAGTTATTAAAAAAGGCTTATGCCCCAGTTATCAAAAGGGCTTATGCCCCAGTTATTAAAAAGGCTTTTGCCCCAGTTATTAAAAGAGGCTAGGCCTCCAGTTATATGATAAAGCACTTTTTTGCCAAGGAGAGTTATGGCGGGGTGGGTCGAGTTAATCCCACATGGTGTGTTGGTTGGTACGGGTGGAGAGTAGCGGATGGTGGGTGGAGTAGTCTCCCCAAATGGGCTTGCATTCTTTCATTGACATTACACGTGATGTTGAAATGGGCCTATGGGCCATACCGTTTACAGTAAAGGCTTCGGCCCAGTAATATGAAATATAAAAAGGCTTCAGCCCAGTGTTATGAAATATGAAATATGAAAAGGGCTACGGCCCAGTACATGTTGAGATTGGATTTGGGCTTAGGCCCAACAAGCTGTTATTGTTTTGGGCTCTGAAAGGGGCTTGTTGCACACTGAGTTTCCAAACTCATCCCCTTTCCTTAACCTCGCAGGTGAGCTTTGATGTGGGGACTTGGGCCGGAGGGGATTCAGAGTAGCCACGGTGATCTCCTTTGGACTTTTAAATAAGCGTTGGTTTTCATTAAATTTCCTTTAATTATTATTTATTTTTGGGTTGTAAGAAGGCCATTTTAACTTTCCTTTTATTTCTTTTCGGGATTATTTTATTTTTAATAACTTTAAACCTGGTTGATAATTATTCCAATGGGCTAGACTTAGGACGTGGTTTTAAAACGATACTTGTTTTCAAAATATCTCAACGCCACGATTAATCGATTTATCAAAGACGTCCACTTAAACAAATTTAAACACGATATAACAAAGTGTGGCTATGGTTGTGGGCATGTCTAGGATTGGATCCAATCAAAGAGCTTGGTACTTAAGCAGCCTTCATGGCTCACCTCCTCTATCTCGGATACCTACCTGGTGCCCAGCTTCCATACACGTTGTTAACTCAACAAAATATATGGTTTTTAAAACACTAAAACGGAACGTGGGTTTTCAACTCCAATGTGGCACGTCAGATTTGGCCATAACGTCTGGGCCGGGTTTGGGGTGTTACAAGCACACCAAGTCATACACAGCTAGACAGATTGTAGTCAAATAATCTTTCAAACAGATGCGTATAAAATGTAGCCAAGTAATAAAGCCCACCCATCCAACCAACACATCTCTCCGACCCCAGATCACACCCCATAAGAGCTGATTAAGTTCATCCAACCAAAACACACCACATTGGACCTCAAAAAGCCCATCCAATCCTACACACCATGTATGTGGACTAAGCCACTCAGATATTAATACGCACCAGGGCTGGCATATATGCAGTATGGTGCAATGCAGTAGTCTGTTGTACGGTCATATTGCAGTTTAAATTGCCAGATCAGATAATGGTACATAACAAAGCTGACGTAGATGTGGTACAGTGCAGTAAACCGCTCTACGAATAAGTTTGCAATTAAACTACCAGATCAGAACAGAAATAGTCTTCCTTCTCTTCACAACCAAACCCAAAGCACTTAATGCAAGTTCATGTATGCATTTAAACCTAAAAAACTAATGAACACATCAACAGACAATCAGACAGAAGTAGATATGCACACACACCCAACAGACCGAACTCATAATTCAACATCTCACACCCCAATCACAAATAACACATAAGTTGAAGCCCAGATCAGAATTCTTAGCCACCCTCACTAAAGTTCAGCCATGGTCGAAACACAAAAACAAATTCTCAATTCAAAAACATATACAGAACCAAATAAGTGACTTAGAATCAAACGACTGTATAGGAAAAGCTAGGTCGTGTAGGGGTCAAGACGCCCGAGTGGAGGGAGGCACACGGCCTTGTGGCATAGGCACACGCCTGTATGAAATAGGGACACAGTCGTGTGAACAGGTCGTGTAACTCACTATCCAGAATGTGCTAAAATAGAGTACAGGGTAGACACGGCCGTGTGAGGGTCTCACACGCCTGTATGCCCTCCAGACACGGGCATGTGTCTAAGACACACACCTCCGTGGGATCCCTAATTCCCTAAGTTAGCCACACTACTGTGTGGCCAGGCCATGTGGCACCCAAACCAGCCCAGAAACCCTAAATCCCAAAAGCACACGGTCGTGTGTAGGGGAACACGCTTGTGTGGCCACCCGTGTGGTCATGAAACCACTCTAAAAAAATTGACTAGAAGTCTCATTTTTCGATCAGTAAAATGACCCCTAATCAAGTATTTTTGAATCACACCATAAAAATTCAATTCTATGCCATATAAATCCAATACAAACCTCAATTAATCACAACCAAATCACACAAAAATAGTTGCCAAATTTTAAAGCGATTCTATACCGAATTATACGGCACAGAACACACTCATTATGTCAAATTACCCAGAATCAATTCAATATTCAAAACTAAAAAGAAAGTGTAACACCCCTCGTCTGTATCCAACGCCGGGATAGGGTTCAAGGTGTTACATGACTTAAACTCAATCAATCACACAAAAATCGGGTCGTAAGATTTCAATAAATTTAAAAATTTTCATTTCTCATACATTTTGTCCCTTAAACGGGCTCTCGAGGCCCAAAACATGCGTTAGAGGCGATTCGAGACTAAACTGAGAACTTAAGAAAACTTGAAAAATTTCATGTTTTAAGGCTCTACACGCATGTGTGGATATAGATCGTGTAGTCACACACGCCCGTATGGCTTGGGACATGCCCGTGCCCTTAGCTCGTGTGAAACACTGACTTTAAAACACAGCCATGACACACGCCCATGGGGCAGACCATGTGTCACACACGGTCTAGACACACGCCCGTGTGTCTACCCGTGTAGACAATTACAAGGTTATTTTCCAAGCCATTCATGAGGCATTATTAACTATTTACCAGTCACTTAATCTTGCATCAGTTACTAACTCATCAATGAATCTAAATTCAATCTCTAAGCATACATGCTGTAAGCCACATCACAAGAGATAATAACATGCATGCATAAGAATAATCATATAGGCCCATAACGTTATTAGCTGACATAGGCCAATTTAGAAGACTATATACTACCTTAATAACAAGCCAATGCCTTTGGCTAAATCATAATATTATATACTCAACATTAAGACCTTATACATGCCACAAACTCGAAACACTAGGATTTACTTACGCTGATAGCGTTAACTCGACAGTCTGATAATATCTCTGACAGCCTCCAACTCGAGCTAACCTGGCAACCCTAGGGAACATGAGAAAGAAAAGGGGGTAAGCTTTCCGCTTAGTAAGTTTATATGAAAACAATAAGCAAATCATTAACATGTTTTATCACTGTTTACAACCTATTCTCAAGTTCACAACAAGTTGTCTTCTTGAGTAACAGTCACTAAATTGTTTATATCTAGAGCTAAGAAACTCCAAATTAAGTTCTGTTAATTTTAATTAAAACTAGACTCATGTACCTTTCTACCATAAATTTCCAAAATTTTTTGGTTTAGTAAATTAGTACATTTTATTTCTCAAAATTACCCTTGATTCACTATCTGGCAGTTCTGATCCTTTTATACTAAAGTTCAAATATCTCATAGCACAGGACTCGAATAATGTTCTTGCCTATTTATCTTGAAACTAGACTCATTAGGGATTCTAATCGTATAAATAATAACTCATAACCATTTTTTTACAATTTATAATGATTTTCTCAAATCATAACAGGGGATCTCGAAGTTATTCTCCCTCTATCTCATACAGCTTCAAATATCTCATTATAGAAAATTCTTTTGCTTACACGGTTTCCTTTAAAAGAAACTAGACTCAATAACCTTTATTTTAATATTTTATTCAGCTTCTAACTGATTTTACACTATCTTTAGTGTATTTTCAAAGTTACACTACTGCAGTAACTCAAATCTGTCAAGGCTAAGTTACTCATTCACGATCATTGCTCACAAAATTAATACATCATTTCATCCATCATGGTAAGAACACATATTTATGCATCATAGATCATTCACATACCAAGGCATTCTCATAGGCTTAGTGTACATACCTACACAACTCATAACATAACTCAAGTGCATACTCACCAATGACTTACCTCATTGGGACCATCATCAACTTTTTCCTCGGATTATCTGTTGAACACTCAGAATACTAATTGGATACTCAGAACCTTTGCACATAAGCGCCTCAATTGTAGCTAAAGCTACCTCATATCTCATGACATTAAAATGCTCACTCTTGAGCTAGTAATCTAGACTCATAATTCCTAGTGACATGTTACTCGTATCCTATTTTATTCCTAAGGTTCAAACGAGATTTTTCCTCGTCTATTAAGGCTTTGTCTTATCATATTTCTATTAATCACATACACTTAATATTTGTACAATTCATGTGATGATAACATTTAAATACATGTATAGCATGGTATTGTTTACATACGAACTTACCTCGATACCACAAAGGTGAAAAGGACGTAATCATCCCTTAATCGATTTCTTTCCGTTCTAGGTCCAAATCTCAATTTTCATCATCTATAACTTCACATTAAAATTATTAAAACAATGTACTAATCAAATTAGTCCATTGATACACTTGGGCAATTTTTACAATTTTGCCCTTATATTTTACCAAAATTGCCAAATTACCCCTAGGCTCGAAAAATGATTTTTATTCAATTTCTTTACTCTTTAAGACTAGATGAACCATTTTCATAACTATGGATACTCACAAAAATCATTATTACACACATTAACAACCCATTTTACAACTTTGCATAATAACCTTTTTAAGGTATTTTCATGCAAATTTCCTTCACAAAAGTTGTTTATTAGACAACTACAATTCATATTCTTCTATAAAAACTCAGAAAAAACACATATACATTCATGGTAAAACCCTAGACTCTTTATCATTTTGCAAAGTAGTCCCCTCTTATGAAAGCTCATGCTTTAGGGGTTACAAAAATGTAAAAATCTTCAAGTAAAGCATTAAAATCACTTACTAGAAGAGAAACTAAGTGGCTGAAAGTTTCAAGCTCTCAAAACCCTTTCTTTGCTGCATATTTCAGTGGAGGAGAAGAGAAAAATGATAGCTTTTTCTTTTTGATTTGTTAATAATAAAACTAGTCAAAATTAGTGACCAAATGTCACCTAATTTTGACTTTTCAACAATTTTTGTCCCCCATGACTAGTCACGCTTTATTTAGGTTTCTAATTTCACTTTAAAGTCTCCCAAATTAAGACACAAAGCAATTTAACACCTTAGGCATCAAAACACAACTTTTACATTTAACGCGATTTAGTCCTTTTTCGAAGTTGGACTAGAAATCGCTAAAATTAACTTACCAAAATTTACATGCACTTATAAAACTATATTATAACACATAAAATAACATCAAACTAATTTTCTCCGGCATCAGAATAGTGGTTTTGAAACCACTGTTCCGACTAGGCCCAAAATCGAGCTGTTACATTTCTTTCCCCCTTTAGGGATTTTTGTCCCCGAAAATCTTACCAAAAAAAGTTGCTCTCAACTTTCACGAATTACTTATTTCTTTTTCTCACAACTTACAAAACAACTCAGCTCAAGCTCATACTCAGGATTTCTATAACGTTTTTATAGTTACCATAAGAGTCTCGGCTCAATTCGAAATACTGAAAACTGACATTCTAAGAACTAGAAGCTTAAAAACACAACTCGTCCAAATCCATCTAATAATACCTCTATATATACCAGAATAGTCATGCGAAATACTATCATTAATCTATCAAAATCCAATATGGTATCTCTTATTTACCCGGATAAGAGAGACATCCCGGTACGAAATTCATACTATTCCTTTCTCATTTTCTTCTCTCTCTCTCTCTTTTTTATTTTATCAAATGCCATCACTGACAATCATAAATCTCAAATATATCTGATAATCGGCCTTACCTTGTAGACAATTCACTACCCTTTGGAAGAACAGACAGGATGCTACTAAAAACTCTCTACATAACTCGAAACTTCTCGGTACTCAAACCTTACTCTCTTATAGCCTCCTCTTTATGCTTAAGCCCTTAATTGTTTCGAAACTTTACTATAACCGCATCTCTTGAATAAAAGAAATCCAACTAATTAGGTTTTTCGTATCATACTTATAAGAATAAAACTCATCATTTCTAACTGTACGACTTCTTACCAAGGAACATGTAACGGTATTCTCGAACCAGAGAATAAACTTAAATGCACATAACTCAGATTTACTTTTGCAGAATAGCCATTCTTTACCCCAAGAATTTTAAAGAAATCTCTACACTGAAATCCCCGTGCTTCTATAGTCGAGCCAGAAGCATAATCATAACAGATTCTAACATCGCAAGTCAAAGATTACTCGTAAAGATAAGCCAAGCTCGATAATTCTCGAAACAAGAACGAGAGAAAACCAATATAAGAAATTCCAAGATATAAGACTATACCAGAAATCTGAGAATATAATCCAGAAGAAAATAATAAAGATGATTCGAAAAATCCCTCAGAGAAAACTAGAAGAAAACTACTGTCTGTACGCTCTAGAATTCCTCATAACAAAGGTAACATAATTCTCGCATATATAAACCACAATCAATAAAACATCAGAATAATCTCACATAGATTTTTACTATCAACTTCATTCCAATATATCAGAATAGAAATATGAAAAGATGGAGAAATGTCGATCATAACTAACTGGACCAATAGAGCTTTTCATCTAATATCACAGTCATTAGCATCCTCATACGATAGAATTCCCACTCGAAAGGGATAACCATATGTATTTCCCAGAATAGAGGAAAATATAGAATACTCAGAAGAGAAAGATAGCCATAACTTTTATTTAATTGAATCCGACATACTCAGGCATCTGTGCAAGTTTGACATTATTCCTCTAACTAATTCTGTCTTCACTAATCCCATACTATGCCATTATTGTACTCTTTAGTTTCACTTTTGCAAGCTTATGCAACATATCTCTCAAGAATCTCATCGTATAACTCTATTCTGGTAAGAGGGCGAAGATTGTAAAGCCTCTAAACTTTTGACTCTCAAGCAAATACATATTCAACAACAACATAGCTTTACGCGCATTGATTCAAACATTTCAAATTTTCAACTTGTTATAAACACATTTTCACATATCTCAGTAATACAAGCAACTTTATTTCATGTGAATATTAGCTAAACATAAGTGAATTTATCACAACTCAAACTTTCATTTCTTTTACCCAAATTACTATTAATGTCTTATCAAGTTCCCACATTTAGTCCTAATCACTTACTAGTATTTATCAAATTGGAGAACGTCTTACGATTTTGAGTACATCGCTTACTTGATGCCATAGTCCAACTATGGACTTGCACTAGCTCTCGTCCATCTGTGTCGATGCCATGTCCCAGACAGGTCTTAAACTGACACATGTAATTGATAAATCGTAATTTATACATATTTTTACCCCATGTTTAACGCATTTTATGGATGATTTCCCATTAGAATTGGTGAATTTGATGCTCCTAATGCTTTAATTTCATGTTTTATACTTAGGAGAGCATAGGAGAGCGAAAGAAATGAGAAACGGGCCAAAAATAGAGAAAAATGGGACAAAGTACTAATTCACCAAGGCCTGGACCTCTTCACACGGGCAGACCACATGGCCATGTCAATTTGGCAGATTCGAAGCATGATTCACACGGGCGTCTCACACGGGCATGTCCCTGCCAAGCCCAAGTTGAGTCTAATTCAAAAAAGGCCAATTTTGAGGGTTTCTAGGCATTCTAAAGCCTATAAATACACCCTAGAGGAGGAAAGTAAGGGACACACAGGGAAAGCAATACTACATTGGGAAGCTAACATGGGAGTTGGTGAGAAGCTAGCTTTAAATAGAGCGAACCAGATGAGTTGGGAAAAAAGAAAAAGGGGATTAAGACCCAATGCAGGATGTGCCAAGGTTGGTGATCGTGAACTTCGGTGTGTTCTCATAAACAGGTGTGTATTCACGCCCTTCTTTGTTAAAAATCGGAAAAAGCTGAAAGCCGCCACGAGTGTTCTTGTGTGCTGGGGCTGTTCTGGGCCACGATGGGCCTGTGGGCCTACTTGTGTAAATCTAATTCTTAGGTGGGAAGTAGTTGGGCCTGATGGGCCATATGAATGTGATTGGGCCTGATAGGCCATATGAATGTGTTTGGGCCTGATGGGCCATGTGAATGAGATTGGGCCTAAATGGGCCAAATGAATAAGTGTGGATCTGTTAGTTTTTAGTAAAGGGGTTGTGGAACTAGTTTTTGGAAACTACTTAAGCAGACATAAAACTTAAATAATTAATTAATCGCGACCGTGGACGAGTCATAAGGTTAAGGTGTAGCAATGGGTATATGCATGTCTAGGATTGGATCTAGAGAGAACTTGGTACTTAAACGGTCTTAATGACTCACCTCCTCTCCTCTGGAATCGTACCTGGTGCATAGTATCTGTTCACTTTAGCCAACGAGGACTTGTTAATGGGCCAAGGTAAGTAATAAACTCATAATAAAGAGAAATTACTGAAATACCCTCGATTTGTAAAATTATCGGAATACCTCCGATTTGTAAAATTACCTAAATACCATCGATTGTGAAATTACTGAAATACCCTCGCTTTGAAAATTTACTAAAATATCAGCGATTTGTGAAATTAACGAAACACCATCTATTTGTAAGATTATCGAAATATCCCCGATTTGTAAAATTATCGAAATACCATCAATTGTGAAATTACTGAAATACCCTCGATTTGTAAAATTACTGAAATACTCTCGATTTGTGAAATTACCAAAACACCCTCAATTTATAAAATTATCGAAACACCCTCGATTTGTAAAATAACCGAAACACCCTCGATTTGTAAAATTACCGAAATACCCTTGATTTGTAAAATTACCGAAATACCCTCAATTTGTAAAATTATCGAAATACCATTGTAGTGTAAATTTACTGAAATACCCTTGTAGTGTAAAATGACCGACATACCCCTGTAGGGTAAAATGACTGTTTTTCCCTTGACGGTAAATGACCGACTTAGACTTCGAATTTGAATCATTTGATTATGAATGTATGATTGTGTTTTAATTGACTTGACTGTGGTTGTATGACTAATATGCTCTTAATATATGTTTAAAAGATTGTTACTGAGTAGGGCCATTCTGCATACACGTGTGATGATTGAGCATGACATACACGACATATTGCATGGGTTGGGAATTATGGAACGGAGGAAGTATATAAGGATCGCATGGTTGCTTGATGACCGTGGATTCACCGATGGCTATTAAGCCTAATATTTGATTAGCAGCTTGCTATAATGAAGGTAGTACCGCAACCGGGCTACCATTGATGTTTATCGGATGGGTGGGTCGATATTTATATCCCCACATGATGTGTACCAGGGGACGAAGTTGGTGTGTAGGATTGGATTATTTGGGTGGGTTACACAACATTGCATGTATTATATTATTGTGATATTATTACGATGTGGGCTTCGGCCCAACTGAGGCTAAGATGGGCTAGGCCCAATTGATTCTATTATGGGCTATGACCCAAATGATATTGTAACGGGTTTTGGCCCACGTATGCTCTGAACTGGACTATACTATTAATGTAATGGGCTTTGGCCTGCACTAATTCTCAATTACATCATTTCTTCGATGTTACTCTAGTAAGGGGATTACACACTGAGTTTTCGTAAACTCACCCCATTTATTAACTGTACAGGTAATCCCCAGCGTTAGATGGATCGGAGTCGCAGAGGGACTCGGAGACGACCACTCAACTGCACATGTTTTTCTATTTCGTTTATTTAGTTAAGCACTTTGGTTTTTGATTTGGGTTGTAATAAGGCCTTTCCTCTGGTTATTATTTCAAATTAGGATTATTATTATTATTATAATTTATATTTGCTAGAAGTAGTACATGGTTTTCCTTAAACCATAACTATTTTTTTTAATACTACGTTTCTGCAACTTAATTTTTAAATGACAAGTTTTCTTAGATCATCCGTTTTAAATAAAGCTTCAGAAGGAATAGTTGTTTTAAAATGGACCTCGCTTTGGAAGCAACAAATACAAGCTGGGATTTTACTTAAGGTTTTTATTTTAAAGAAGGGTTTTCAATGAATATAAGGTTTTCGAGAAAACAATTCAATATGACACGCCAGATTCGAGCCTAACTTCTAGGTCAGGTTTTGGGTGTTCATTTAGTGGTATCAGAGCCAAGTTTCAAAACTCGACTGTGGAATGGGTTTTAAAATTGGATTTTCAAAAGAATTGCTTCAAAAAGGTTTGAAAAGATTTGAAGTATTTGAAATGTTTTTTTGAATATTTTCCTAAAAGTGTGGTTACCGAGTCTCTGGCACCGAATCCGTAAGTTTTCTTTTAGACTGTACTTAAAGTTAGATTTTGTATTTATTCAGTGTATGTTCTGGAAATTAGATTTTTTTTTTAGTTAGCAGTAATACTGTGATGAATTTCGAAGGCAAGCAAGGTCGCGAGGAGTTGCCTGTCTCCCCAGAACATGAGATTCTTCAAGAAAATATAGTCAAGGTAAGTCCGCTAACTTCAGGTAATAATAATGTAATAGGTCCAATTTGACCGGGCTATTAAAAGTCTAAAACAGAATAAACCAAATAAAAGAAAAATAAAGTTTTTTTGACAGTCCATTTTACTGGGCCCACGGGCAATTAAACCCAATGTCCCAATTACACCCAAGCCTATACCGTAGCCCAAATACCCAAATGCTGTTAAAATTCATTAAACCCAAAATACACAAGGCCTAAATGGCCCAAATAGTTAATAGAAGACAGAAGGCCTAGGGTTTCAGAAACCCTAGGCGCTGCAAGCACTCAAATCGTCACGCCCTTTCGTCTCGCGTCATTCCAGTGACCCTTCATCGATGCCTCCATCGGCCCCGTGATTCCAGCTCCGTATCGCACCGTAATCGGGCAGAGTCGGCCAGCCAGGCACTCACCATGTGATATCTCACTGGTACCGCAAAAGGAAAGAACCACAGCAGAAAAGAGAAGCAAACATGGAAAGAAATCAAATATTTCCTTCCTAAAATGTAACAATTTACAGAAGGCTATAAAAGCCTCGTTTCTAATTTGTAAGGGGGTACGATGGATCAAATAAAAAACACAGAGAAATAGATTATAGATTTTTAGCTTTGCCAAAAAACAAAGGTGATTCTTCTTGCTTTTAAAAATTTTTCTCTTGAATACTCACATTACATACATACAAAATACTATAAAAATAAATAAAAAGAGGATTACCTCTCGATTTGTTGGGAAAAATGAGGCTTTTCGAATCTCGACCGCCGTATGTGGGGGATTCAACAGCGGCACGTGGGCGCGTGGGAGCCCGATAATGAAGGCTCGACGGAGCTCCGAGGGCCTGCTCTCTATTCCCTTTCAGAGGTTTCTTTAGTTTTTTTCTTAAAACAGGTTAAAAATGAATTGCTGGCACCAAATTTGGCTTATATAGCCTCATGGAAACGGCGTCGTTTTGCTTAAAACGATAAGCTTCAAAACGGCGTCATTTCAAAGGTAAGGATCCGCGCGTTGACCCGTGACCCGAGAAGGATCCACGTGTTTTTGTTTAAAGGGCTAATTGCCTAATTGATCCTTTCGCATTTTTAATATTTATAATTTCATTTATTTTTATTTTAATTTGGCCCTAACCTTTTATTTTTGTTTCAATTTAGTCCTAATGGCTATTATAAAATTTATTACGGGAACGACGTCGTTTTTGGGATTAGGGCTAATTGCCCAAGGAGTCTCTCAGATTTTAGCGGGCGTTTCAATTAGGTCCAATTTTTTATTTTTAAAACTAACCCTAAAGTTTTTTTTATTTAAATTTTAATCCTTTTAAATTTTTTATATATAATTTATTTATTTAAAATGTTTTATATATCATTTATTTTTATTATAAACATTATTTATACATTTAAAAATTATTATATATATTTTTATTTATGTATTATTTGTTATATTATTTATATTTTATTATATATTTTATTATATATTAAATCATTTTATTATATATATTATTCATTTCTTATTTTATTATATATTATGTTATCTTATTATTTATTATTATATATAATTTTAAAATTTACAAATTATTATTAGATATTGTTCTTGTATATCATTATTAAATATTTAGTATGAAATCTTCTAAAATTTACTATAAAATTTTGTTCCTATTTAACATATTATTATTTTTATAAATATATATTAAGTTATTATATCATATAGTATATTTTTATATATTAACCATTTTCTTAAAAATTCTTCTTTATTATTTATATATTTTTAAATATTTTATTTAATACCTAATTTATTTTTATTTGTATTTTAGTTTTGTTATATTTTTTTAACTTATTTATATATGCTCATAATTTGTTTATTTGTTTATTTTTATTTTTTTATTTAGTATTGTTTTAGTATAATAATTTTATCTCATAAATTATTTGTTATCTTATGTTGTAACGCCCCAATTTTCGGGTTTTCTGTGTTTCTGTGATTTTTAAAAATTTTTGTGTATTCTGGTTGGTTAAAATATAAATTTTAGTAGGTTAGTGGGCCTTTGGAAGGCCCAAACTTAAGTTAAATCCATCGTAGTCTTCGGAATTTTAATTTTATGAACAGGTGATGCAATTGGCATTTGGGCTTTTAAGAGTAAAGAGGTAAAAGATGATACAAAAACGAGTGTGGTGTAGTGGCAAGGTGGCGCCACTTAGGGGACAAGGAAGTGACGCCATAAAGGAAGCAAGGGGTCCAAGGTTCAAATCTTGGCTCTTGTAATATATTTTGGTTTCTCTTTTCAATAAATCTGGAAGCAAGTAGGTGCGCTTTAAAGTTTAATGTGTTGGATTTATGACACAAATGAGTTGATGGCCTAGCGGTGGTGGCGTGAGTTGGCATGTGAGAGGACTTTGGTTCGAATCCCTTGGCACGTAAAGGTTGATTATTTTGCTATGTTGGGACGACAAGAGTTGGTGTTGGTTTTAAACTCTAGTGATAGAGGGATCCCACATCGGGAAGGTAACATAAGAGTAGGTGGAGAGCTGGCTTTAAATAGAGCAAACCATGAGGAGAGTAGGCATACCCTTCTTGGCTGATCCCTTTCGCTTTGTGACGTGCTCGTTTGGGTTGGGCGTCAGCTAAGAGTGTTTGGAGCGCAGATTAACTACAGTCTCCTAACAGGTGTGTATTTCTCATTACTCTAGAAGTAGGACGGCTATTTCGGGTTACGATGGGCTGAAATAGGCCATGTGGTCCCAATGGGTCCGTAGGCCCAAGTGGATAAGTTGTAGAATTACAAAAATACCCCTGTAGGGTAGGACTACTGATTTACCCCTGGAGGGTAAAATGACTATTTTGCCCCTCGTGCGTAAATGACTAACTTGTGGGATGATTGGGTTAGTTGACGTGGATTTATGTTAGTTATCGTTAATTCGTAAGTCTAATGTGTTAGTGATCGATTGTAGGATTATCATGTGGGAGTTATCTTCATCGATCGTCATCAACCAGGTGTATAAACGACACTCTCCCTTAGATTGAATCGGTAAAAGCAGAAATACCGAAACGTTGGTATTTTGTGAACTCATGACGTCGAAGCCGTGAGATAGTTGTTAATGAATATGGTGCATTTGGATGATTAGAGTGCAGAGTGTGCATTTTCGTGCACAACGGTATTTTTGGGCTTAATGGGCCGAAAACGGGCCAATGGGCCAACGGGCCCACTTTGGTAAAAAGAAGAGGTAAGTACTTCTGATTACTTGGTAAATGTTCGAATGAGCATGAAACCTTAGCAATAGGTAATAATTATTGAAATACCCTTATGCATGCAAAATTACGATTTTACCCATAGGGTTTTTTTTTCTGAAAAGCATGATGTTCTATTTCTGTATACGTATGCCATGACATATTATTTCTGTTGCATGGGACATGGGTTTATATTGATGGAGGAAGCGCTCGCAACCTCGCTGCAATCTGGTGGCCTCGCCACATATATCTGCTTCCGTGACTTCACACAATATCCGCACCCTTTGTTTAATCTGGTGGCTTTGCCACATATATATATATATATATATATATATATATATATATATCTGCTCGTGGCCTAGCCACAATATCTATATCTAGTGACTTCACACAATATCCGCACCTCGCTGCAATTTTTGTGGTGTGTAGCGGTTGGGTGGGTCGAGTAGTCTCCCCACATTGTGTAAGGCTGGTAGGGGGTGTTATGGATGGCTTTGGGTTGGGATTTCTGCATTCATGATATATTTGTTCTGTATTTTCTATGGGCCTATGGGTTTCATTCTGATTTCTGTACTGGGCCAAGGCCCAGATAAGTCTGACTCTGAGGTTTGATCTGTTTTAGGCTATGGTTGGGTTATGTTACACACTGAGTCTACCGAACTCACCTTTTATTTTCATCTCTGTGGGAAATCCCCAACCATAGTGGGCTTGGAGCTGTGAGGGATTCGGAGTGGCCACATCATCTGCAAAGTTGGTTTTTCTAAGTTAGTTTATTTTTATTATTTTTATATTCTGATTTAATTTTGTGTTTTAAGTTGTAATAAGGCCGCTATTTAAATTTCTTTTTTCTGCTATGGTTTTATTTTCTGATTATATTGATACTATGACAAAACTGCTAGTGTTAGGCTGCGCAGGTTTTCAAAATTAATGAATGTTTTCAAGACTCAACAAGCACAACAAATGGATAGCCTAAAGATTGATAAACCGGCTTTTCATTCAACCGTTGTTTTTACAAAGACCACCCCAATCACTTAAACCAGCGAATGCATACTAAATCGTAAGTCCATGTGACACGTCAGATCTGGCCATAACGTCTGAACTGGGTTTGGGGTGTTACATTTAGTAATACCAGAGCCAAGTTGCAACAACTCGGCTGTGGAATGGGTCTAAAAATGGGAGTTTGTAAAGAAACACTAAATAAATGTTTTCAAAAATCAGTTTTTTTGGAACTTGATTATAAATTGTTTTCGAGAATGTTTCCAATATTTTCTCTTTACAAATAGATGATTTTAAAAATTAAAATCGGTTTTCAAAATTAGGTTTTTTAGAAGGTGGCATGCCAAATCTCTGGCCCAAGATTGTAACTTTTTTGAACCTTTCTGATTGTTCCTGAAATATCTGTTATATGCTTGTACAAAGCCTTATCATGGTACTTTAGTTAGCGTAACACTGGAACTATAGAAACTCTGATAAGTAGACTGAGACTGTAGCTAGGCTACCGCAAAAGGAAACAAACTCAAACTCTGAATTACTGTTATTCATAAGACATTTGTAATAAACACTGAAATATTAAACTGATTCATAAAATTCTTCATCAGATAATACGAAATGAGTACATGAGCAGCTCATGGAAGAGGCCGTGGACGTGGCTGAGGTAATGCTCAGACTGAATCTTTGTCTTCAGGACATGTGCCGGCAGCAGATGCATCGGTACCACCGGCAACGGAGGTAGAGTCTCATGATCGAGGTGCCGGGGATGATGCTCTATCCCAGGCAATGCTCTGAGTTTTGGAAAGGGTTGCTAGGGCAAGTACGGGAAATAGAATTCGGCAGTCTATTTCTGAGCGACTCCGGGCCAATGGAGTAGAGATATTTAGGGGCGTATCTGGTGTAGCTCTGAATGTGGCTGAGTATTGGTTAGAAGCCACAGAGCGGATTGTGGATGATCTGGACTGCTCTGTGGAGCAGAAGTTGAAGGGAGCCGTATCGTTACACAGGGATAAGGTTTATCAGTGGTGGCTCACGGTGAGAGATGGAACTCCTGCACGACAAGTGACTTGGGAGTCATTTAAGACAAACCTTCAAAGGAAAGTATGTTGGGGCTAGTTACGTGGACGCTCGCTAGAAAGAATTTCTGAACCTGGTCCAAGGGAGTAAGTCAGTGGCTGATTATGAGTCTGAGTTTTTGAGACTGAGCCGGTATGCTTCTGGGATTGTTGCTATAGAGTATGAGCGTAGCGTATGCTTCGAGGATGGTCTGAGAGATGAACTTAGGGTGCTGATTGCGCCGCAGAGGGAGCGTAACTTCGCTGCTTTATTAGAGAAAGCTAAGGTAGCTGAGTAAGTGAAGCATACAGAAAGACAGAATCGTGAGAAAGATCGGAACTGTTTTAGGAGAGATTCAGGACTTTCAGGTGGTATGAACAGGAATGTTAAGAGAGCAAGGGTAATGGAGCCAGTTCGAGTAGTACCGATGAATGCTGTTAGACCGCAGGGTTGTAGGAATTGTGGGAAGATGCATATGAGCGAGTGTCGGAAATGTTCTGGTGCTTGTTTTCGATGCGGATCTATGGAGCATAGGGTTAAGGATTGTCCCCAGGAACAAGATCAGGTTCAAGTTTTAGAGCAGAGGCGCGCTCAACCAGTGAGGGTTGGACCACAGTTTCCGAGAGGACGTAGGCAAGTTAGAGGTGGTAATGGAAACGATCGAGGAAGAGGAGCGTGACAGCCCTAAAGTGACCCTAGTCGGAAAGTGGTTTCGGGACCGCTAAACCGAGTCACCAAATTATTTGGATGTGATATTTATGGTCTAAAATATGTGAATATGAATGTGCAAAAAAATTTTTAAGCTTCGATTTAGTTAATTGCATGTGAATGGAGTACATAGGACTTATGTGAGAAAATTTAGAAATGTGCTAGGCAAATGTAAAATGGCCTATCAATACATGTGGGAAAGTGTTTGTCCTTGCATGTCAAATTAGCCAAATTGAAGCATAGTGGCCGGCCATGCTATGGGTGGAAACATGTCACAAACATGTTGGGTTAGTGATGTATGTAAGGAAGAATTAAATAATGAAAGGGAGGAGTGATGAAAAAAAAATGGTCTCATCCATGCCCCCCTTTGCCGTGAATGGAAGAAAGAAAACAAAGAAAAAATGTTTTGTTCATCCTTGAACATCCTTGGCCAAATAGAGGAAAGAAAGGAAGGGAGGAGCTTGAGAAAATCGGCTATGGTGATTTGCTAGACAAAGGTATGTGTGATGTTGTCCATGAGATGCATGCATGTTTTAGTTGGTAGCTTGAGTTCTACCTAGCCCATGGTCTAAATCTTGCTAGGTGATGGAAATGACACTCGCCATGGATGCATCATTCTTGCTTGGTGTTGATGTCATTTACATGCTAAAAATGAAGCTTTGTAATGATGCATGTGATGGTGGATTGATGTTTTAAGGTTTAATAGAGTTTAAGCTAGTAAACACTTAATTTTTGGTATTTATATGAGAAAGAGATGAACTTGAAATTTTGAATTTACATGAATAAATCTTTTGGTTTGTCTTAGTATTAAATTGAAGGGAATGCCATAGGTGCTTGAATGTACTAACTAGATATTGTTGTATATACATCTCTCAATAGGTTCGGCTTTGTGCATGAATTTGGGGATTAAACCTTGAATGATGTTATGTATAAGTTTCGACTATGAATCTTTGTGTTTAATTTCTTTATGTGTTGATGCTCAAATTGAAAAGGGATGTTAGTTATGTTATAACATTTGTTTAATAATGAAAGGACATGAGCTTAAAGCTTGAGTAGCATTCGGTATTAGAGTAAGTTAAAATTTGTTAGAAAATAACTCCCAAGTTAGTGAATCACGAGTTAAGAAAGGGATTTGGGTTGAATATATATATATGTATTCGCAATGGGATAAAATGTGTATTAAGGTAAGTTTCAAGGTGATTAATCGGCTATGAAATTAGCTAAATTGAATAGGTATGTTTAATGATATGCTTAGTATAATGTATGATCTTATAACTCGGTTTGGTATTGAGATAAAGGTTAGATGTATGATTGGATTTTGGTATGTGTTAAACTGGTCAATCAAAGATTAAATGATATGTGAGTGCCAAATGTGATTGTTAAGTGAATAATATTAGTTAAGTACTTAAGCAAATCTATTGTTTTACTTAAGCTTAAGAGCAAAGAGGATCAAGTCGGATGGGGAAAAGAGAAAGTAAACGAATAGCCGTGGACATCTAATCGTCGACCACATCCGAGGTAAGTTTTAAGCGATTAATCGTTGAGTAAATTCAATCATAATAGGACATAATGAGTTGATTTGATAAGATATGATGTGGCTATGATATGTCTTAAGCCCAAATGGTAAGTTCATAAGTGTTTGGACTTGGAAAGTTAAGAGCAAATTGTAATAAATTGCTTGGACAGCAGCAGTAATGTGATTTTAGAAAATCACTATAAATTGTTGGTGTGGAATTATAGGCTGAATAAAACATGTAATCAAAGCTTAGTTGGTCTAGTTTCTTATAAAAGAGACCGTGGAAGCAAAGAAAATTCCTATGAAGAGATATCTAAAGTTGTGCGGGACAGTGTCGGAATGACTCTGAAATCCCTGTTCTGTTTTTGGAAAATCATTATAATTTGTACAAAAATGGTTATGAGATAAGATTTATATTCTTAGACTCCTTAATGAGTCTAGTTTCAAATGAAATCAAGTAGAACATACTTTGAATTCTGTACAATGAGAATTTTGATTTGTAGTGAAGACTGGTCAGGTTCGTCAAACAGTGAAACAGGGAAACTTTAAGAAAAATCTGGTATTGATTGGCCAAACCAAAATTCTGAAAATTTCATGGATGGAAGATATGTGAGTCTATATTCTGAGAAAATTAACGGCAAGTGATTTGGAGTCTTGTAGCTCCAGGTATAAATAATTTAGTGACCATTGCTCAGGAAAACAGCTCGTAGCGAATATGTGATTTTGTTGTGATTTTGTTTTAGTTGCTCATAAGCTATTGATTGATCCCATATTGAATTCTAAAGTGTGATATTGTAAAATGATACATGAGTGTTAGATGGATCTCTGATATCAAGATTCGTGAAAATGTATATATATGTGATGAGGCCTAATGGCCGATGCGATGAGTGCGAAAATGTATGTATATGTGATAAGGCCTAACGGCCGATGTGATGAATGTGAAAGTATATGTATATGTGATAAGGCCTAATGGCCGATGTGGTGAATGTGAAAGTATATGTATATGTGATAAGGCCTAACGGCCGATGTGGTGAATGTGAAAGTGTATGTATATGTGATAAGGCCTAATGGCCGATGTGATGAATGTGAAAGTGTATATATATATGTGGTAAAGCCGAATGGCTAATGTGAATGTTGTAACATGTGATTAAGTGTACATGAAACTTGGAAATATGTTCCGGGTGAGACCCGATGACTACGTGTGGAGATTATGTCCGGGTAAGACTTCGTAATAAGAATTGCTTATAAATATACGCAATGCGAAAGGTTAAACAGGTATGTACTCCAAGTTTACATGTGAGCTTGATTTAAACTAAACCATAAGGTAGTTATGTGATGTATACGAGAGAAATCTATGAGGCTACTCCCATGATTATGATGAGATGTGCATATTCGGAAAAAGGGATGGTATGCCCGAAGGAAGAGTGAAATAAAAATACGAACAACTATGTTATAATTTGATTGTTATCTGTTGACACTGCTTAAAACTTAGTAAGCATTGTAATGCTTACTCCGTTTACTCTGCTTCTCTCGCCTTATAGGTCTCATTGCGGCTACTGTGCTCGGGGATCGTCAAGAACTAGTCACACTATCGCTATCCACCGTTTGGTACTGCTACGTTTTGGAATATCTTATGGCATGTAGAGAATAGACTAGTAGTGAGAGGATATCATGGTTAATGTATAGGACTACCCTTTGCTGTTTTTCAAGTACGTTTTGTGATGTATGTATGTACAGCCATGCGAAAATAGCTCGTAAAAGTGGAGTATGGCATTAGACCATTTGTGTTTATGTATATATGTATGGTTTCATGATGTGACTATGAACTGAATGGAAGTGTTGGGCAAATGATTAGCCATTGGAATGGCTAAATATGATTATATGTGGACCTATGTATGACAAAACTCTAGTTGGTCCATGGAAACTAAGAGATAGGTAAAGTTTACCTTGAAAACAGATGCTGGCAGCACCAGTGGTGTAGATTTGAAAAATCATTAAAATTTGTAGGAATGGAATTAAATAGTGAATAAATTATGTAAATGAACCTTGATGAATCTACTTTCATATGGAAGAAACGAAACAGTCATATGAGTTGTATGTTAAGAGATATTAAAGTTCTCGTGAAACAGGGCCAGAACGGTTTCTGGATCCCCTGTTCCAACTTTGGAAATTCATTTTAAATTAACTAGAGATAATTAGGAGTCACGCCATACATTTATAGATTCCTCTCTGAGTCTAGCTTCTATAGAAACAAACGGAATCAGTATTGAAGCCCTGTACAGGGAGATATCCAATTCGTAACGCACGAAGGTCAATGTAGTCGATCCCTGCAACAGGGGAGACTTTAACTAATAAACTGTACTAATTGGCTTGACCAAAAATTCTAGAAAAAATCTGTAGATGGACATATGAGTCTAGATTCAGGAAAAATTACGAATCTGATTTTCGAGTTGTGGAACTCAAGTTATGATTTTTAAGGTGACAAAGGACGCAGTTAGCCGACCGTCTGGAAAAATTTTTAATTGAATTGCGAGAGTAAATGAATTAGTCGGTTAGCACCTCGTGTTCGACTCGTAACGGTCTCGGTGCGGGTGTTACAACTTTATTGGTATCGAGCTACGGTTTAGTCGATTCTAGGACTAACGTAGCACGCGTGAGTCTATTTATACATGCCATAAAGTGATAAAATGATAGTGTGATGATTTTGACTAGTAAAAGGTGGTTGTCAGTATTGTAATGAATCTTGATCCCGATCGAGTGTAGCAAGCTTCTAACTATGAGAATTAGCGATATAACTTCACTTAGATATGCCTAAACTATTAAGTTGATCAGTACGTATCATGTACTCGTATTTGAATTTCGATTCGGATTGAATTAAGGGTATATGTGATTTTTGTATGTGGCTATGGAGTTTGGAAGTTGAATGGTCGATAAGCATGTTGTGTTTGTATTCAAGTAATGTAAATGATATACTAATGTGTATTGCTATATGTGTATATGTACATGAGAATTGAGAATGAAATATGGATGTGACGTGATTATTGATATATGTGTACATGAGCATTTGAATGATACCCTGCTAAGTCCTCAAGGCATTTATGCTAGTGAATATATCCTGCTAAGACCAAGGCATTTGTGTGAGTTGTTATACCGGTTAAGACCAAGGCAATTGTGCTTGTGGTTATATCCGCTAAGTTCAAGAGCATTCGTGCTAGTGATGTATCCGGACTAAGTTCAAGAGCATTCGTGCTAGTGATGTATCCGGACTAAGTTCGAGGAGCATTCGTGCTAGTGATGTATCCGGACTAAGTTCAAGAGCATTCGTGCTAGTGATGCATCCGGCTAGGTCCCAAGAGCAATCATGCTGGTGACGTGTATTCGACCTTCGTGCCTAGTAGGCTTCGTGCGGTAAATTAAGCAAAGTTTAAGTGTTCATTACTATACAATTCAAATTTATATGAGACGATATGTTTAAAAGTGTACATACGTGATGTTTATAGACTTGGGTAAGTCATTTCAATGTGTAATAACGAATGAATAAGAGCACTATGTGTGTGAATGATTAGAGGCACTGTGTGTGTGTAAATCCCTTTAACCGAGCACTATGAGTGCGAGATCGGTCAGTGGGCACTAAGTGTGTGAAGTGGAATTCATGTAAGACCTCGTCGAGGACGAAGGCATTGATTTGAGATAATGTGTAAGACCATGCCTGGGGCATGGCATCGGCTCGATATATGAGAATATGTAAGACCATATCTAGGATATGGCATTGTAAGAGCTATATGTGCTTGAATTAGTTGAGCCCTTACAAGTAAGTAGTCGCCAGTTGATAAACGAGCTACCGCCCTTGGCTAAGTTGATCTTTGTGTATGAACATAAGGGTTGGTAATGTGAAGTAAGGTTTTGAGTAAATAGAGCTTAAATTATGATTTGATTAGATCATGTTTTAAGCAAATCAAATCATGCTCTTGGTGTGTGGCTATTCAAATTAAATTGTAAATATGATAAGTGTCTTGTGTTTGAGCTTTGGTAATGAGAATGTAATAAGAATGTGTATTGATTTGTTGATATATGTGCTTGGTTATTCGAATGGTATCCTGCTAAGTCCCAAGGCTTTTGTGCTAAGTGACTAAATCCGGGCTAATTCTCAAGGCAATTGTGCGAATCACTATAACCGGACTATGTCCCAAGACAATCGAGCGAGTCGCTATATCCGGTTAAATCCAGAAGGTACGTGATTCGGAGATGAGCAATCTTGCTGTAAAATTTCAGTTAATACGCTTGCAAAAAATTCCAGCAATGAGGTATGTTCAGTATGTGCTGAATGAATTAAATGTTCGTGTGTGGAAGTTGAATATTGAGATCCGATGGAGTTATAAAGGATATTTATTGGGATGTTTGAGTATATGTGTAATTTCGCCAGTTACTGACTTATACATGGATGAAAATATGGGTTACAAATATGTGGGTTGATGATGTGAATTATACATGTTAGTATGTGCTTGATATGTGTTTGAAATGCATTTGTGAATTAAATTAAGTGATTATTGCTTATGAAATCAAGAGAATGAGATATATGTGCATACTTGTAGAAATGTTTATGTATTTGTTTTGAGATAAGAAAATGATTTTATAGATCGATGTGAAATCAATAATGAATTACAATTGCTATCGATGAGCTAATGTTTATATGAATATAATTCAATAAGAGGACGTTATTCTAAACTATGCATCGGTAGAAATTTTCGGGGACGAAAATTTCTTAAGTGGGGGAGAGTTGTGACAGCCCTAAAGTGACCCTAGTCGGAAAGCGGTTTCGGGACCGCTAAACCGAGTCACCAAATTATTTGGATGTGATATTTATGGTCTAAAATATGTGAATATGAATGTGCAAAAAATTTTTAAGCTTCGATTTAGTTAATTGCATGTGAATGGAGTACATAGGACTTATGTGAGAAAATTTAGAAATGTGCTAGGCAAATGTAAAATGGCCTATCAATACATGTGGGAAAGTGTTTGTCCTTGCATGTCAAATTAGCCAAATTGAAGCATAGTGGCGGCCATGCTATGGGTGGAAACATGTCACAAACATGTTGGGTTAGTGATGTATGTAAGGAAGAATTAAATAATGAAAGGGAGGAGTGATGAAAAAAAATGGTCTCATCCATGCCCCCCTTTTGCCGTGAATGGAAGAAAGAAAACAAAGAAAAAATGTTTTGTTCATCCTTGAACATCCTTGGCCAAATAGAGGAAAGAAAGGAAGGGAGGAGCTTGAGAAAATCGGCTATGGTGATTTGCTAGACAAAGGTATGTGTGATGTTGTCCATGAGATGCATGCATGTTTTAGTTGGTAGCTTGAGTTCTACCTAGCCCATGGTCTAAATCTTGCTAGGTGATGGAAATGACACTGCCATGGATGCATCATTCTTGCTTGGTGTTGATGTCATTTACATGCTAAAAATGAAGCTTTGTAATGATGCATGTGATGGTGGATTGATGTTTTAAGGTTTAATAGAGTTTAAGCTAGTAAATACTTAATTTTTGGTATTTATATGAGAAAGAGATGAACTTGAAATTTTGAATTTACATGAATAAATCTTTTGGTTTGTCTTAGTATTAAATTGAAGGGAATGCCATAGGTGCTTGAATGTACTAACTAGATATTGTTGTATATACATCTCTCAATAGGTTCGGCTTTGTGCATGAATTTGGGGGATTAAACCTTGAATGATGTTATGTATAAGTTTCGACTATGAATCTTTGTGTTTAATTTCTTTATGTGTTGATGCTCAAATTGAAAAAGGGATGTTAGTTATGTTATAACATTTGTTTAATAATGAAAGGACATGAGCTTAAAGCTTGAGTAGCATTCGGTATTAGAGTAAGTTAAAATTTGTTAGAAAATAACTCCCAAGTTAGTGAATCACGAGTTAAGAAAGGGATTTGGGTTGAATATATATATATGTATTCGCAATGGGATAAAATGTGTATTAAGGTAAGTTTCAAGGTGATTAATCGGCTATGAAATTAGCTAAATTGAATAGGTATGTTTAATGATATGCTTAGTATAATGTATGATCTTATAACTCGGTTTGGTATTGAGATAAAGGTTAGATGTATGATTGGATTTTGGTATGTGTTAAACTGGTCAATCAAAGATTAAATGATATGTGAGTGCCAAATGTGATTGTTAAGTGAATAATATTAGTTAAGTACTTAAGCAAATCTATTGTTTTACTTAAGCTTAAGAGCAAAGAGGATCAAGTCGGATGGGGAAAAGAGAAAGTAAACGAATAGCCGTGGACATCTAATCGTCGACCACATCCGAGGTAAGTTTTAAGCGATTAATCGTTGAGTAAATTCAATCATAATAGGACATAATGAGTTGATTTGATAAGATATGATGTGGCTATGATATGTCTTAAGCCCAAATGGTAAGTTCATAAGTGTTTGGACTTGGAAAGTTAAGAGCAAATTGTAATAAATTGCTTGGACAGCAGCAGTAATGTGATTTTAGAAAATCACTATAAATTGTTGGTGTGGAATTATAGGCTGAATAAAACATGTAATCAAAGCTTAGTTGGTCTAGTTTCTTATAAAAGAGACCGTGGAAGCAAAGAAAATTCCTATGAAGAGATATCTAAAGTTGTGCGGGACAGTGTCGGAATGACTCCGAAATCCCCTGTTCTGTTTTTGGAAAATCATTATAATTTGTACAAAAATGGTTATGAGATAAGATTTATATTCTTAGACTCCTTAATGAGTCTAGTTTCAAATGAAATCAAGTAGAACATACTTTGAATTCTGTACAATGAGAATTTTGATTTGTAGTGAAGACTGGTCAGGTTCGTCAAACAGTGAAACAGGGAAACTTTAAGAAAAATCTGGTATTGATTGGCCAAACCAAAATTCTGAAAATTTCATGGATGGAAGATATGTGAGTCTATATTCTGAGAAAATTAACGGCAAGTGATTTGGAGTCTTGTAGCTCCAGGTATAAATAATTTAGTGACCATTGCTCAGGAAAACAGCTCGTAGCGAATATGTGATTTTGTTGTGATTTTGTTTTAGTTGCTCATAAGCTACTGATTGATCCCATATTGAATTCTAAAGTGTGATATTGTAAAATGATACATGAGTGTTAGATGGATCTCTGATATCAAGATTCGTGAAAATGTATATATATGTGATGAGGCCTAATGGCCGATGCGATGAATGCGAAAATGTATGTATATGTGATAAGGCCTAATGGCCGATGTGGTGAATGTGAAAGTATATGTATATGTGATAAGGCCTAATGGCCGATGTGGTGAATGTGAAAGTGTATGTATATGTGATAAGGCCTAATGGCCGATGTGATGAATGTGAAAGTGTATATATATATGTGGTAAAGCCGAATGGCTAATGTGAATGTTGTAACATGTGATTAAGTGTACATGAAACTTGGAAATATGTTCCGGTGAGACCCGATGACTACGTGTGGAGATTATGTCCGGTAAGACTTAATAATAAGAATTGCTTATAAATATACGCAATGCGAAAGGTTAAACAGGTATGTACTCCAAGTTTACATGTGAGCTTGATTTAAACTAAACCATAAGGTAGTTATGTGATGTATACGAGAGAAATCTATGAGGCTACTCCCATGATTATGATGAGATGTGCATATTCGGAAAAGGGATGGTATGCCCGAAGGAAGAGTGAAATAAAAATACGAACAACTATGTTATAATTTGATTGTTATCTGTTGACACTGCTTAAAACTTACTAAGCATTGTAATGCTTACTCCGTTTACTCTGTTTCCTCTGCCTTATAGGTCTCATTGCGAAGCTACTGTGCTCGAGGATCGTCAAGAACTAGTCACACTATCGCTATCCACTGCTTGGTACTGCTACGTTTTGGAATATCTTATGGCATGTATAGAATAGACTAGTAGTGAGAGGATATCATGGTTAATGTATAGGACTACCCTTTGCTGTTTTTCAAGCACGTTTTGTGATGTATGTATGTACAGCCATGCGAAAATAGCTCGTAAAAGTGGAGTATGGCATTAGACCATTTGTGTTTATGTATATATGTATGGTTTCATGATGTGACTACGAACTGAATGGAAGTGTTGGGCAAATGATTAGCCATTGGAATGGCTAAATATGATTATATGTGGACCTATGTATGACAAAACTCTAGTTGGTCCATGGAAACTAAGAGATAGGTAAAGTTTACCTTGAAAACAGATGCTGGCAGCAGCAGTGGTGTAGATTTGAAAAATCATTAAAATTTTTAGGAATGGAATTAAATAGTGAATAAATTATGTAAATGAACCTTGATGAATCTACTTTCATATGGAAGAAACGAAACGGTCATATGAGTTCCATGTTAAGAGATATTAAAGTTCTCGTGAAACAGGGCCAGAACGGTTTATGGATCCCCTGTTCCAACTTTGGAAATTCATTTTAAATTAACCAGAGATAATTAGGAGTCACGCCATACATGTATAGATTCCTCTCTGAGTCTAGTTTCTATAGAAACAAACAGAATCAGTATTGAAGCCCTGTACAGGGAGATATCCAATTCGTAATGCACGAAGGTCAGTGTAGTCGATCCCTGCAACAGGGGAGACTTTAACTAATAAACTGTACTAATTGGCTTGACCAAAAATTCTAGAAAAAAATCTGTAGATGGACATATGAGTCTAGTTTCAGGGAAAAATTACGAATCTGATTTTCGAGTTGTGGAACTCAAGTTATGATTTTTAAGGTGACAGTGATGCAGTTAGCCAGTCGTCTGGAAAAATTTTTAATTGAATTGCGAGAGTAAATGAATTAGTCGGTTAGCACCTCGTGTTCGACTCGTAACGGTCTCGGTGCACGGGTGTTACAACTTTATTGGTATCAGAGCTACGGTTTAGTCGATTCTAGGACTAACGTAGCACGCGTGAGTCTATTTATACATGCCATAAAGTGATAAAATGATAGTGTGATGATTTTTGACTAGTAAAAGGTGGTTGCTGTATTGTAATGAATCTTGATCCCGATCGAGCTGTAGCAAGCTTCTAACTATGAGAATTAGCGATATAACTTCACTTAGATATGCCTAAACTATTAAGTTGATCAGGTACGTATCATGTACTCGTATTTGAATTTCGATTCGGATTGAATTAAGGGTATATGTGATTTTTGTATGTGGCTATGGAGCTGGAAGTTGAATGGTCGATAAGCATGTTGTGTTTGTATTCAAGTAATGTAAATGATATACTAATGTGTATTGCTATATGTGTATATGTACATGAGAATTGAGAATGAAATATGGATGTGACGTGATTATTGATATATGTGTACATGAGCATTTGAATGATACCCTGCTAAGTCCGAAGGCATTTATGCTAGTGAATATATCCGGCTAAGACCAAGGCATTTGTGTGAGTTGTTATACCCGGGTTAAGACCGAAGGCAATTGTGCTTGTGGTTATATCCGCTAAGTTCAAGAGCATTCGTGCTAGTGATGTATCCGGACTAAGTTCAAGAGCATTCGTGCTAGTGATGTATCCGGACTAAGTTCTGAGGAGCATTCGTGCTAGTGATGTATCCGGACTAAGTTCAAGAGCATTCGTGCTAGTGATGCATCCGGCTAGGTCCCAAAGAGCAATCATGCTGGTGACGTATATTCGGCCTTCGTGCCTAGTAGGCTTCGTGCGGTAAATTGAGCAAAGTTTAAGTGTTCATTACTATACTAATTCAAATTTATATGAGACGATATGTTTAAAAGTGTACATACGTGATGTTTATAGACTTGGGTAAGTCATTTCAATGTGTAATAACGAATGAATAAGAGCACTATGTGTGTGAATGATTAGAGGCACTTTGTGTGTGTAAATCCCTTTAACCGAGCACTATGAGTGCGAGATCGGTCGATGGGCACTAAGTGTGTGAAGTGGAATTCATGTAAGACCTCGCCGAGGACGAAGGCATTGATTTGAGATAATGTGTAAGACCATGCACGGCATGGCATCGGCTCGATATATGAGAATATGTAAGACCATATCTAGGATATGGCATTGTAAGAGCTATATGTGCTTGAATTAGTTGAGCCCTTACAAGTAAGTAGTCGCCAGTTGATAAACGAGCTACCGCCCTTAGCTAAGTTGATCTTTTGTGTATGAACATAAGGGTTGGTAATGTGAAGTAAGGTTTTGAGTAAATAGAGCTTAAATTATGATTTGATTAGATCATGTTTTAAGCAAATCAAAATCATGCTCTTGGTGTGTGGCTATTCAAATTAAATTGTAAATATGATAAGTGTCTTGTGTTTGAGCTTTGGTAATGAGAATGTAATAAGAATGTGTATTGATTTGTTGATATATGTGCTTGGTTATTGAATGGTATCCGGCTAAGTCCGAAGGCTTTTGTGCTAAGTGACTAAATCCGGCTAATTCGAAGGCAATTGTGCGAATCACTATAACCGGACTATGTCCCGAAGACAATCGAGCGAGTCGCTATATCCGGTTAAATCCCGAAGGTACGTGATTCGGAGATGAGCAATCTTGCTGTAAAAATTTCAGTTAATACGCTTGCAAAAAAATTCCAGCAATGAGGTATGTTCGTATGTGCTGAATGAATTAAATGTTCAGGTGTGTGGAAGTTGAATATTGAGATCCGATGGAGTTATAAAGGATATTTATTGGGATGTTTGAGTATATGTGTAATTTCGGCCAGGTTACAGCTTATACATGGATGAAAATATGGGTTACAAATATGTGGGTTGATGATGTGAATTATACATGTTAGTATGTGCTTGATATGTGTTTGAAATGCATTTGTGAATTAAATTAAGTGATTATTGCTTATGAAATCAAGAGAATGAGATATATGTGCATACTTGTAGAAATGTTTATGTATTTGTTTTGAGATAAGAAAATGATTTTATAGATCGATGTGAAATCAATAATGAATTACAATTGCTATCGATGAGCTAATGTTTATATGAATATAATTCAATAAGAGGACGTTATTCTAAACTATGCATCGGTAGAAATTTTCGGGGACGAAAATTTCTTAAGTGGGGAGAGTTGTGACAGCCCTAAAGTGACCCTAGTCGGAAGCGGTTTGGGACCGCTAAACCGAGTCACCAAATTATTTGGATGTGATATTTATGGTCTAAAATATGTGAATATGAATGTGCAAAAAATTTTTAAGCTTCGATTTAGTTAATTGCATGTGAATGGAGTACATAGGACTTATGTGAGAAAATTTAGAAATGTGCTAGGCAAATGTAAAATGGCCTATCAATACATGTGGGAAAGTGTTTGTCCTTGCATGTCAAATTAGCCAAATTGAAGCATAGTGGCCGGCCATGCTATGGGTGGAAACATGTCACAAACATGTTGGGTTAGTGATGTATGTAAGGAAGAATTAAATAATGAAAGGGAGGAGTGATGAAAAAAAAAATGGTCTCATCCATGCCCCCCCTTTTGCCGTGAATGGAAGAAAGAAAACAAAAAAAAAATGTTTTGTTCATCCTTGAACATCCTTGGCCAAATAGAGGAAAGAAAGGAAGGGGAGGAGCTTGAGAAAATCGGCTATGGTGATTTGCTAGACAAAGGTATGTGTGATGTTGTCCATGAGATGCATGCATGTTTTAGTTGGTAGCTTGAGTTCTACCTAGCCCATGGTCTAAATCTTGCTAGGTGATGGAAATGACACTCGCCATGGATGCATCATTCTTGCTTGGTGTTGATGTCATTTACATGCTAAAAATGAAGCTTTGTAATGATGCATGTGATGGTGGATTGATGTTTTAAGGTTTAATAGAGTTTAAGCTAGTAAATACTTAATTTTTGGTATTTATATGAGAAAGAGATGAACTTGAAATTTTTGAATTTACATGAATAAATCTTTTGGTTTGTCTTAGTATTAAATTGAAGGGAATGCCATAGGTGCTTGAATGTACTAACTAGATATTGTTGTATATACATCTCTCAATAGGTTCGGCTTTGTGCATGAATTTGGGGGATTAAACCTTGAATGATGTTATGTATAAGTTTCGACTATGAATCTTTGTGTTTAATTTCTTTATGTGTTGATGCTCAAATTGAAAAAGGGATGTTAGTTATGTTATAACATTTGTTTAATAATGAAAGGACATGAGCTTAAAGCTTGAGTAGCATTCGGTATTAGAGTAAGTTAAAATTTGTTAGAAAATAACTCCCAAGTTAGTGAATCACGAGTTAAGAAAGGATTTGGGTTGAATATATATATATGTATTCGCAATGGGATAAAATGTGTATTAAGGTAAGTTTCAAGGTGATTAATCGGCTATGAAATTAGCTAAATTGAATAGGTATGTTTAATGATATGCTTAGTATAATGTATGATCTTATAACTCGGTTTGGTATTGAGATAAAGGTTAGATGTATGATTGGATTTTGGTATGTGTTAAACTGGTCAATCAAAGATTAAATGATATGTGAGTGCCAAATGTGATTGTTAAGTGAATAATATTAGTTAAGTACTTAAGCAAATCTATTGTTTTACTTAAGCTTAAGAGCAAAGAGGATCAAGTCGGATGGGGAAAAGAGAAAGTAAGCGAATAGCCGTGGACATCTAATCGTCGACCACATCCGAGGTAAGTTTTAAGCGATTAATCGTTGAGTAAATTCAATCATAATAGGACATAATGAGTTGATTTGATAAGATATGATGTGGCTATGATATGTCTTAAGCCCAAATGGTGAGTTCATAAGTGTTTGGACTTGGAAAGTTAAGAGCAAATTGTAATAAATTGCTTGGACAGCAGCAGTAATGTGATTTTAGAAAATCACTATAAATTGTTGGTGTGGAATTATAGGCTGAATAAAACATGTAATCAAAGCTTAGTTGGTCTAGTTTCTTATAAAAGAGACCGTGGAAGCAAAGAAAATTCCTATGAAGAGATATCTAAAGTTGTGCGGGACAGTGTCGGAATGACTCCGAAATCCCCTGTTCTGTTTTTGGAAAATCATTATAATTTGTACAAAATGGTTATGAGATAAGATTTATATGCTTAGACTCCTTAATGAGTCTAGTTTCAAATGAAATCAAGTAGAACATACTTTGAATTCTGTACAATGAGAATTTTGATTTGTAGTGAAGACTGGTCAGGTTCGTCAAACAGTGAAACAGGGGAAAATTTAAGAAAAATCTGGTATTGATTGACCAAACCAAAAATTCTGAAAATTTCATGGATGGAAGATATGTGAGTGTATATTCTGAGAAAATTAACGGCAAGTGATTTGGAGTCTTGTAGCTCTAGGTATAAATAATTTAGTGACCATTGCTCAGGAAAACAGCTCGTAGCGAATATGTGATTTTGTTATGATTTTGTTTTAGTTGCTCATAAGCTATTGATTGATCCCATATTGAATTCTAAAGTGTGATATTGTAAAATGATACATGAGTGTTAGATGGATCTCTGATATCAAGATTCGTGAAAATGTATATATATGTGATGAGGCCTAATGGCCGATGCGATGAATGCGAAAATGTATGTATATGTGATAAGGCCTAATGGCTGATGTGATGAATGTGAAAGTATATGTATATGTGATAAGGCCTAATGGCCGATGTGGTGAATGTGAAAGTATATGTATATGTGATAAGGCCTAATGGCCGATGTGGTGAATGTGAAAGTGTATGTATATGTGATAAGGCCTAATGGCCGATGTGATGAATGTGAAAGTGTATATATATATGTGGTAAAGCCGAATGGCTAATGTGAATGTTGTAACATGTGATTAAGTGTACATGAAACTTGGAAATATGTTCCGGGTGAGACCCGATGACTACGTGTGGAGATTATGTCCGGGTAAGACTTCGTAATAAGAATTGCTTATAAATATACGCAATGCGAAAGGTTAAATAGGTATGTACTCCAAGTTTACATGTGAGCTTGATTTAAACTAAACCATAAGGTAGTTATGTGATGTATACGAGAGAAATCTATGAGGCTACTCCCATGATTATGATGAGATGTGCATATTCGGAAAAGGGATGGTATGCCCGAAGGAAGAGTGAAATAAAAATACGAACAACTATGTTATAATTTGATTGTTATCTGTTGACACTGCTTAAAACTTACTAAGCATTGTAATGCTTACTCCGTTTACTCTGTTTCCTCTGCCTTATAGGTCTCATTGCGAAGCTACAGGCTCGGGGATCGTCAGCAACTAGTCACACTATCGCTATCCACTGTTTGGTACTGCTACGTTTTGGAATATCTTATGGCATGTATAGAATAGACTAGTAGTGAGAGGATATCATGGTTAATGTATAGGACTACCCTTTGCTGTTTTTCAAGTACGTTTTGTGATGTATGTATGTACAGCCATGCGAAAATAGCTCGTAAAAGTGGAGTATGGCATTAGACCATTTGTGTTTATGTATATATGTATGGTTTCATGATGTGACTACGGACTGAATGGAAGTGTTGGGCAAATGATTAGCCATTGGAATGGCTAAATATGATTATATGTGGACCTATGTATGACAAAACTCTAGTTGGTCCATGGAAACTAAGAGATAGGTAAAGTTTACCTTGAAAACAGATGCTGGCAGCAGCAGTGGTGTGGATTTGAAAAATCATTAAAATTTGTAGGAATGGAATTAAATAGTGAATAAATTATGTAAATGAACCTTGATGAATCTAATTTCATATGGAAGAAACGAAACGGTCATTTGAGTTGTATGTTAAGAGATATTAAAGTTCTCGTGAAACAGGGCCAGAACGGTTTCTGGATCCCCTATTCCAACTTTGGAAATTCATTTTAAATTAACCAGAGATAATTAGGAGTCACGCCATACATGTATAGATTCCTCTCTGAGTCTAGTTTCTATAGAAATAAACGGAATCAGTATTGAAGCCCTGTACAGGGAGATATCCAATTCGTAACGCACGAAGGTCAGTGTAGTCGATCCCTGCAACAGGGAGACTTTAACTAATAAACTGTACTAATTGGCTCGACCAAAATTCTAGAAAAAATCTGTAGATGGACATATGAGTCTAGTTTCAGGGAAAATTACGAATCTGATTTTCGAGTTGTGGAACTCAAGTTATGATTTTAAGGTGACAGTGATGCAGTTAGCCAGTCGTCTGGAAAAATTTTTAATTGGACTGCGAGAGTAAATGAATTAGTCGGTTAGCACCTCGTGTTCGACTCCGGTAACGGTATCGGGTACGGGGTGTTACAAGGAGCGCCTGGCAGGGGTGCTGGATTTGCTGAGGCTCGTCAGCCGACGTTGGTGTATGCAGCTCGTCGCCGAGAGGAGGGTGATACACCTGACATCATAACTGGTACATTTCTGATTTCTAGTATGCCATACACTGCATTGATAGATATTGGATCTACCCATTCATATGTTGCATGTGTTATATCTGGGTCGCTGGGTGTGCGCTTTGAGGAGACCGTGAGTGGGGTATCTGTACTAAGCCCTTTGGGTCACTCGGTTAGGGTAGATAAACTGTATAGAGATGTGCCTATAGAAACTAAAGGAAAATTTTTCTTTGGAGATCTGATGGAGCTACCTTTCAGAGAATTCGTGTGACACCCCTAATGTGACCCTAGTCGGAAAGTGGTTTCGGGACCACAAAACCGGGTCACAAAAATAATTAGATGTTATATTCTGTGCTTATTATATGTGGGATTTGTATGTGTGAATATTTCGTGCCTTGATTTTATCAATTAGGTGCTAATTTATAAGAAAGGACCCATGTGATAGGACTTGAAAATGTGATAGGTGAAATTTAAAGTGGCCAAATAATGCATGAATTATTGACATGAGGGACTTGCATGTCAAATTAGCCAAAAATCTAAATGGTGGCGGCCATGCTATGGGGTAAGGCATATTGTAGACATATTATGTTAAAAAGGTGTGGGAAGAATAATAAATAAAGAAGGGAGTGGGAGGAGAAACCAAAGTTGTCTCCCCCCTTGCCGTGAATGGAAGAAAGAAAGACTCAACTTTCATTTTCTATCTTGCTTCCTTGTCTCTTGCAAAGGAAGCTAGAGAAGATAGGCCGTGCATGTAGTGGAAAACCATGGAATTTGTTTGCTTCTAAGTTGAAATTTTCAAGTAGAAGGCTAAAAGAGAAATCGGTTCTCTTTGGCGAATTGAAAAGAGAAGAAGGAGGATGGTGCTCATCTTCTTCTCATGCCACTCTCTAACCGAAACAAAGATGAAAGGAAGGGAAAACTTACCTAGAGCAATTCGGCCTTCATCTTTAGCTATTAGGAGGTAAGCTTTGAATTTGTTGATTTGGCTTTATAATATGCTAAGTTAAGTTGTGGATGCACTCTTGGTAATGTCAAGAAAGTTGAGATTTCTTATGGTGATTTGAGCATAATGCCAATGTTTGTGTTTATTGTTTGTGTTTTCAACTATTTTGGAGATATGTCTTATGGTAAATATGCTTGTGGTGTTTGGTTTTGTGATTTGGTAATGAGAAATGCTAGGTATAATATACAATCGGTATTATGGTTAGTTCATTTTGGAGAAAAAAATTAGATAATGGGATGGATTAAGTGTGAGTGATTCTATTATTCGACTTGACTAAATAGGTGAGGTAATGAGTTTGACATATTGATATGTTTTGTATTTGTGATAGTTATTAGTAGCTTTGGTAAAGGAGTAATGTTCATTAAATGTATATTTGGCTATGATGGTGAGTTGTTTTAAAAGTGTTTTATGGCATGATTTATGTGATGGAAATAATAGATAATATGTACGTGAGCATTCGGCTATTGTTTTAGGTTCAAGTTGACGAGTATGAAAAATTAGTCTTATATGCATAAGTAGTTAGCAAAGTGGTTAAGCTACCGAATTTAATTATTAAATGAGTTCTAAGCTTGCTGAATTTTGAGATGTGATTGGGAGTGAATTTGACATGAGCATATTTTGTTAATGATATATTGATAAATGTTGAGTTATGATACCATGAAATGAACTTAATTATCAAATTGCGAATCGTTTATAATTAAGTGAGGTTAATAATAGAGCAATGAGTGGCTAGTAGAATCTAGTAGTCTTCTTGTTATATTCGCCATGAGTTTGTATAATTGGTTGGTAATAGATTAAATTTGTTTATGCAAGCTCAAGAGCTTAGGAGTCTAATTCGGAAAAAGAGAACAAGCTACCTAACCGAATAGTCGATTTGTAACGTTCGGCAATTCCCGAGGTAAGTTATTAAGTATATGAGTTTGATTCCTTTGTAAGTTTTAAGTGATTAAACGTTGAGTAAATTCAATCATAATAGGACATAATGAGTTGATTTAATAAGATATGATGTGGCCATGATATGTCTTAAACCCAAATGGTAAGTTCATAAGTGTTTGGACTTGGAAATTTAAGAGCAAATTGTGATAATTTGCTTGAACAGTAGCAGTAATGTGATTTTAGAAAATCACTATAAATTGTCGGTGTGGAATTATAGGCTGAGTAAAATATGTAATCAAAGCTTAGTTGGTCTAGTTTCTTATAAAAGAGACTGTGGAAGCAAAGAAATTTTCTATAAAGAGATATTTAAAGTTGTGCGAGACAGTGTCGGATTGACTCCGAAATTCCCTGATTTGTTTTTGGAAAATCATTATAATTTGTACAAAAATGGTTATAAGATAAGATTTATATGCTTAGACTCCTTAATGAGTCTAGTTTCAAATGGAATCAAATAGAACACATTATGAATTCTGTACAATGAAAAATTCGATTCAGTAGCGAAGAGTGGTCAGATTAGTCAAACAGTGAAACAGGGGAAACTTTAAGAAAAATCTGGTATTGATTGGCCAAACCTAAAATTCTGAAAATTTTATGGGTGAAAGATACATGAGTCTACATTCGGGGAAAATTGACGGCAATTGATTTTGAGTTTTGTAGCTCCAGTTATAAACAACTTAATGACTGTTGGTCAGAAAAACTGCTTGTAGTGAATATGTGATTTTGTTGTAAACTTTGATGAAACTATTTGAGTTGCTTATAAGCTATTGCTGCAATTGATGTACAAGAAAATATGAAATATGTATGATATACATATATGTGTGATAAGGCCTAATGGCCGATGTGGTGAATGTGAAAGTGTGCGTATATGTGATGAGGCCTAATGGCCGATGTGGTGAATGTGAAAGTGTATGTATATGTGATGAGGCCTAATGGGCAATTTAAAATATATGTGTGATATGCATATGTGGTAAAGCCGAATGGCTAATGTGAATGTTGTAACATGTGATTAAATGTACATGAAACTTGGAATATGTTCAAGGCGAGACCCGATGACTACGTGTGGAGGTTATGACCGGTAAGACCCGATGACTACGTGTGGAGATTATGACCGGGTAAGACTTCTTTTATAAGAATTGCTTATAAAAATACATAATGCGAAAGGTCAAACAGTATGTACTCCAAGTTTATATGTGAGCTTGATTTAAACCAAACCATAAGGTAGTTATGTGATGTATACGAGAGCAATCTATGAGACTATTCCTATGATTATGATGAGATGTGCATATTTGGGTAAAGGGTGGTATGCAAGGAAGAGTGAAATAAAAATACGAACAACTATGTTATAACTTGATTGTTATCTGTTGGCCTTTGCTTGAAACTTACTAAGCATTGTAATGCTTACTCCGTGTACCTTGTTTCCTCTGTTTTATAGATCTCAATTGGAAGCTACAGGCTCGGGGATCGTCAACAACTAGTCACACTATCACTATCCTTTGTTTGGTACTGCTATGTTTTGGAATATCTTATGGCATGTATAGAATAGACTAGTAGCGAGGGGATATTCTGGTTAATGTATATAAGCCATGCGAAAATGGCTTTAAGTATACTTTGATCATAGCACTGTAATCATTTTGTATGTCGTCCATCAAGAAGTATGGAAATATTGGTAACGGTTAGTCATGGGAATGGTTATTCATGATCATTTTTGGTATATGTATGACAAACTCTAGTTGATCCATGGAGGATCATGAAATAGGTAAAGTTTACCTCAAAAATAAATGCTGGCAGCAGCAGTGATGTGAATGTGAAAAATCTCTAAAAATAGTAAGAATGGAATTAAATAGCGAATAAATTATGTAAATGAACCTTGATGAATATACTTTCATATGGAAGAAACGAAACTGTCATATGAGTTGTATGTTAAGAGATATTTAGGTTTTCGTGAAACAGGGCCAAAACGGTTTCTGGATTCTCTGTTCCGACTTTGGAAATTCATTGTAAATTAACCAGAGATAATTAGGAGTCATTCCATATATGTATAGATTCCTCTTTGAGTCTAGTTTCTATAGAAACAAACGGCATCAGTATTGAAGCCTTGTACAGGGAGATATCCAAATCGTAACGCATGAAGGTCAGTGTAGTCGCACCCTGTAACAGGGGAGGCTTTAACTAATAAACTGCACTAATTGGCCCGACCAAAAATTCTCGAAAAAAATCTGTAGATGGATATATGAGTCTAGTTTTGGGGAAAAATTATGAATCTGATTTTTGAGTTGTGGAACTCAAGATATGATTTTTTTAAAGTGACAGATACGCAGTTAGCCAACTGCTGAAATTTTTTAAAATGGACTGTGAAAGTGAATGGTTTAAGCCGTTAACCCCTCGTGTCCGACTCCGGCAGCGGACTCGGGTACGGGGTGTTACAATTCGATCTCATTTTGGGAATGGATTGGCTTGTTAAGCATAGGGCTACTCTGGATTGTGCTGCTAAGCGAATAATGTTAAAGACCACAAAAGATGAGGAGGTTTTGGTGATAGGCAAACGTAGGGATTATCTGTCTAATATGGTGTCGGCATTGAGAGCCGAGAAGTGGATTCAAAAGGGATGTGAGGCTTATTTGGCATTTGTAAGCCAATCGAAAATTGAGGATCTGACAGTGGATAAAGTTAGAACCGTCAAGGATTTTCAAGATGTTTTTCCAGAGGAGCTTCTGGGTTTGCCCCCGAATCGAGAGGTTGAGTTTGGAATCGACTTGTTGCCTGGAACGACACCGGTGTCCATTGCACCTTCTAGGATGGCACCGAAGGAGTTGGTGGAGCTAAAAGCCCAAATTCAAGATTTATTGGATAGAGGCTTCATTAGACCAAGTGTGTCTCCGTGGGGAAAACCAGTGTTGTTCGTAAAGAAGAAAGATGGGTCAATGCGGATGTACATCGATTATTGGCAGTTGAACAAATTGACGATTAAGAACAAGTACTCACTGCCGAGAATCGATGATTTATTCGACCAACTTAGAGGAGCTTCAGTATTTTCCAAGATTGACATTCTATCTGGGTATCATCAGTTGAGGGTTAAGAAGGTGGATATTCACAAGACGGCATTCAAAACTCGGTATGGTCACTATGAGTTCTTGGTTATGCCATTTGGGTTGACAAACGCACCTGCGGCATTTATGGATCTGATGAATCAAGTGTTCCAGCCATACTTGGATCTATTCGTGGTCGTCTTTATCGACAATATTCTGGTTTATTCTGAAACTGAGGAGAAGCATGAGGGAGAAGGAGCTTTATACGAAATTCAGTAAGTGTGAGTTCTGGTTGAGAGAGGTAACTTTTTTGGGGCATGTTATCTCTGCTGAAGGGATCAAGGTGGACCCTCGAAAGATTGAAGCAATTTTGGAATGGAAGCCACCGAGGTCAGTGTCAGAAATTCGATGTTTTTTGGGTTTAGCTGGGTACTATAGAAGGTTTGTGGAAGGATTTTCTGTGATGGCAACGCATTTGACAAAGCTTATAAGGAAGGGAGTACCATTAGTTTAGATTGAGAAACAACAATAATCTTTTGAGAAGCTGAAGAAAGTTTTGACCGAGGCATCTGTACTGATTCAGCCGGAGTCTGGAAAAGATTTTACCGTATGCAGTGATGCATCACATGTAGGGTTGGGTTATGTGCTGATGCAAGAGGGTAAAGTGGTTGCTTATGCATCGCGATAGCTTAAACCACATGAAGTTAACTATCCTACTCATGATCTAGAGTTGGCAGCGGTAATCTTTGCGCTTAAGATTTGGAGACATTACCTGTACGGAGAAAGGTGTATTATATACATAGATCATAAGAGTCTTAAGTACTTGCTGACTCAGAAAGAGATGAACCTTAGGCAACAGAGATGGATAGAGTTGCTTAAGGATTATGACTGCGCGATTGAGTATCACCTAGGCAAAGCTAATGTGGTGGCTGATGCCCTAAGTCGTAGAAGCAGAATCGATCCGAGAGCCATGTTTGCTAGTTTGAGTCTGTATGACGACGGTGAGTCTGATAGCGAACGCAAGTTCGCCGACACAGGTGGATGAGATTAAGGAAAAACAGTTGAGGGATGAGTCCTTGGTTTCTCGATTTCGGCAGGTTAAGAATGGGGATACTTCTGAGTTCGGACTGAACAGTGAGGGAGTTTTATGTTACCGAGGTAGAGTTTTTATTCCGAAGGACTCTGACTTGAGGCAAGCAATTCTGAAAGAAGCTCATGGAGGTCTGTGTGCTATGCATCCTGGAGGGAGTAAAATGTATCGTGACCTAAAGGAGTTGTATTGGTGGCCTGGATTGAAGCGAGAGGTAACGGAAGTTGTGGGAAAATGTCTGACTTGTCAGCAAGTGAAAGCTGAACATCAATTACCTTCCGGACTTTTACAGCCAGTGAAAGTACCACTTTGGAAGTGAGAGAGGGTAACCATGGATTTTGTGAGTGGGTTACCCTTGACACCATCGAAGAAGGACTCAATTTGGGTAATTGTGGATAGGTTGACCAAATCTGCTCATTTCATACCTGGCCGCACTGATTATTCACTTCAGAAGTTAGCCAAATTGTATGTAGTGAAAATAGTGCGACTTCACAGAGTGCTAGTGTCGATTATTTCTGATCGAGATCCTAGATTCACATTTCGGTTTTGGCAAAAGTTACATGAGGCGTTAGTGCAGCGGTTGAACTTTAGTCGACCTTTCATCCTCGGTGATGGTCGTCGAAAGGGTTATTCAGATTCTGGAAGACATGTTAAGGGGATGCGTTATCGACTTTTGAGGCAGTTGGGAGGATTACTTACTGTTGGTAGAGTTTGCATACAACAACAGTATCAAGCAAGTATTCGAATGGCTTCTTATGAGGCACTGTATGGGCGAAGATGTCGTACACCTAGTTGTTGGACCGAGTTGGGTGAACGACAGGTTCTTGAACCTGAGTTGGTGGTAGATACTGAGGATAAGGTCAAGTTGATTAGAGACAGATTGAAAGAAGCATCTGATAGACAGAAGTCATATGCAGATTTGAAGCGCAAGGAAATTGAGTACTCTGTGGGTGATATGGTCTTCTTGAAGGTTTCGCCTTGGAAGAAAATATTAAGGTTTAGGAGGAAAGGCAAGTTAAGTCCACGGTTCATTGGGCCTTATCGAATTCTTAAGCAAGTGGGTTCAGTGGCATATCAGTTGAAGCTACCTCCAGAGTTGAATAGGATTCATGATGTCTTTTATGTCTCCATGTTAAGGCGGTATCGTTCTGACCCTACTCAAGTTGTGCCAGTTGCAGAGATCCAGGTCCAAACAGACTTGACTTTTGAGGAAGAGCCTGTGCAGATTTTGGATCGAGATGTTAAGATTTTGAGGAGGAAATCAGTTCCACTAGTAAAAGTGTTGTGGCGTAATCATGGTAGAGAGGAAGCTACTTGGGAGCCAGAAGTAGCGATGCATCAACAATATCCTCATCTGGTTGATTCAAGTAAAATTTCGAGGACGAAATTTCTTTAAGGAGGGTAGAGTTGTAACGCCCCAATTTTCGGGTTTTTTGTGTTTCTGTGAATTTTAAAATTTTTGTGTGTTCTGGTTGGTTAAAATATATTTTTTAGTAGGTTAGTGGGCCTTTGGAAGGCCCAAAATTAAGTTAAATCCGTGGTAGTCTTCGGAATTTTAATTTTATGAACAGGTGATACAATTGGCATTTGGGCTTTTCAGAGTAGAGAGGTAAAAGATGACACAAAAACGAGTGTGGTGTAGTGGCAAGGTGGCACCACTTAGGGGACAAGGAAGTGACGCCAAGAGGAAGCAAGGGATCCAAGGTTCAAGTCTTGACTCTTGCAATATATTTTGGTTTCTCTTTTCAATAAATCTGGAAGCAAGTAGGTGCGCTTTAAAGTTTAATGTGTTGGATTTATGACACAAATGAGTTGATGGCCTAGTGGTGGTGGCGTGAGTTGGCATGTGAGAGGACTTTGGTTCGAATCCCTTGGCACACAAAGGTTGATTATTTTTCTATGTTGGGACAGCAAGAGTTGGTGTTGGTTTTAAACTCTGGTGATGGAGGGATCCCACATCGGGAAGTTAACATAAGAGTAGATGGAGAGCTGGCTTTAAATAGAGCAAACCATGAGGAGAGTAGGCATACCCTTCTTGGCCGATCCCTTTCGCTTTGTGATGTTCTCGTTTGGGTTGGGCGTTAGCTAAGAGTGTTTGGAGTGCGGATTAACTGCAGTCATCTAACAAGTGTGTATTTCTCATTACTCTAGCAGTAGGACGGCTATTTCGAGCCGCGATTGGCTGAAATGGGCCATGTGGTCCCAATGGGTCCGTAGGCCCAAGTGGATAAGTTGTAGAATTACTGAAATACCCTTATGCATGCAAAATTACGATTTTACCCCTAGGGTTTTTTTTTTAGAAAAGCATGATGTTCTGTTTCTTTATACTTATGCCATGACATATTATTTCTGTTGCATGGGACATGGGTTTATATTGATGGAGGAAGAGTTACGCGACCTCGCTGCAATCCGTGGCCTCGCCACATATATCTGATACAGTGACGTCGTCACAATATCCGCGACCTCATTTGCAATCCGGTAACCGCCACATATATATATATCTGCTACGGTGGCCTAGCCACAATATCATATCTGGTGACTTCGTCACGATTTTGGCCTCATTGCAATTTACGTAATGTGTAGCGGTTGGGTTGGTCGAGTAGTCTCCCACATGGTGTAAAGGCTGATGCAGGGGTGTTATGGATGGCTCGGGGTTGGGATTTCGCATTCATGATATATTTGTTTTGTAAATTCTATGGGCCTATGGGTTTCATTCTGATTTTTGTACTGGGCCAAGGCCCAGATAAGTCTGACTCTGAGGTTTGATCTGTGTTGGGCTATGGTTGGGTTATGTTACACACTGAGTTTACCGAACTCACCCTTTCTTTTCATCTCTGCAGGAAATCCCCAACCATAGTGGGCTTGGAGCTGTGAGGATTGGAGTGGCCACATCATCTGCAAAGTTGGTTTTCTAAGTTAGTTTATTTTATTATTTTTATATTCGATTTAATTTTGGGTTTTAAGTTGTAATAAGGACGCTATTTAATTTTTTTTTTTTCGCTATGGTTTTATTTTTGATTATATTTATACTATGACTGGCTGCTAGTGTTAGGGTCATGCGGGTTTTCAAAATTAATGAACGTTTTCAAGACTCAATATGCACAACAAATGGATAGCCTAAAGATTGATAAACTGGCTTTTCATTCAACCGCTATTTTTACAAAGACCACCCCAATCACTTAAACCAGCAAATGCATACTAAGTCGTAATCCATGTGACACGTCAGATCTGGCCATAACGTCTGGGCCGAGTTTGGGGTGTTACATATGTTATTTATTGTTTTTATATATATTTGCATGAAAATTGATTGTTTATGTTATTTATGATTATATCTGCATGAAATGTTAATGTATATTATGTAATTTATGTCGTTATTTGTCATTTTCTATATTATATTTGCATGAAATGTTAAAGTATGCATCATGAAGTTTATATTATTTAGTATGGATATCTTGTAATGTGTTAAATGAATCATTGTTTTAAAATTTATATTTCATTTAATCCAAAAGAATTTCAAAAATGAGGCAATATTTTATATCTAGGAATTCGAGAAATAGTGCCCTAACATGCTGGGTTGCGATTTCCCGTTTGTCTAAATGTTTAAGTATCCTTCTAAATAAATTTTGTAAATCTAGAGATGATTTCAATTACGAAAGTTTAGGAATATCATGTCCAATCATGCTGGATGTGATGTTTGTACTCTTTTGGAGTGAAAGAATCTCGATTTTCAACTCAAATTATTCCGATTTAAAAAAGATCCTATTTTTAAATTCTTTCAAACTTTTGTTAAGACAGAAAACTATTCAATTTGGTACCAATTTTAGGCATTGCGAGGGTGCTCATCATTCCTCGTACGTAATTGACTCCCGAACTTGTTTTCTCTCATTATCACAGGCCAAAATGTTTTATAAGGTGATCCAATCACACCTAAAAAGGTTGGTGGCGACTCCCATTTTCAAAATTCCCCTAAAAAAAAGGGTTTTGACAGCTTGGCGACTCCACTGGGGACGTCATAAGATAGTCAAGCCAAGAAATTGATTATTTTTTTGTCTTAATGTCAAAAGTTTGGAAAAATTTTAAAAATATCGATCTTTTTACATGTGTTTGCTGCATTTGTTTATTATTTTGTTTTCACACACATTGCATTTGCATGACCGCTGTGGTCGCACCCTTAAGTGGGAGTGAGAAGCTACGATTTCGTGAGGTTTTCACCTCCGCGTGGGCTAGTTGATTGCTTTCGGGATACATCCGTACCTATGTCTTCGTAAGATTTTCATCTCCGCATGGCCATAGGGAAATGTGTCCCCCTAAACTGAACTTGGTCCATATGAGCCTATAATGGGTGAGGATCGAGGAATCTGCTGGTTCAGGTACCCTTACTTTAGAACTGAAACTCATATAGTGAACTTTAAATTCTTACCTAGGGAGTACAGTGATAGCCTTTAGTAAGCTACCCTTAGAAGTGCTTGTTTATTATACCTTTTGTATATGATACTGACCTATTTTATTTTGCTATCATTGCATGTCACTCAACATTTAAAGGTGTCGATTCATGGTTCGATTTCTGGATTAGAAAGTTTTGTAATGAGGAATGAATATCTTGATAAAGTGGAGGACAACGCTTCTATCTGTGCATGGTCAGAGAAAACCCAGTTAGAGAAAGGAGATAGTGTTACCGAAGGGTATACATCAGAGTTGCGGGACTTTACTCGTATCAGTTCGACACAGAATGAATTTCAGGAGTTGAAGGACATTTGGGCCCAATGGGATGACGAGGCTAAGCAGCTATTCTACTAGAATTATGGAGATCTTCCCTATTTGCTAGACATCAAGGTGGATAAGCATCTGTTTCGAGCCATGGTACAGTTTTGGAACCCTACTTATAGTTATTTTACATTTGGAGAGGTAGACTTAGTACCTACTTTGGAGGAGTATACGACCTTGCTTCGCTGTCCAAAAATTCAAGGTAACAAAGCTTATGTTAGGGCTGCTAATCTCCCAACTTTTGTGAAGAAATTAATGGTGATCACGGGGATGAGTGAGCAGTGGGCATGACTCGAATCCAACAAAAGGGTGATGGTAAATGCATTCCGTGGGCAAGTTTGAGGGATCTGATATTGGCGCACCCAGATGTAAAGAAGAGGGTTGATGTCTTGGCCTTAAGTATTTATGGTTTGGTGATTTTCCCAAAGCTATGGGGCACATAGATGAGGCAGTTGTGTATTTATTCGACCTACTTGGTAAACAGAACACACCTGTGCCTGCAATCCTAGCTGAGACGTTCAGATCCTTGAGTGCATATCGGAGAGCTGGTGAAGGAAGATTCATTGGATGCACACAGTTGTTGTTAGTATGGTTCCACAGTCACTTTTGGAAGGTTGATAAGGTTCCTTGCCAAGTGTTCTTTGAGGATTATTCTCCCTTAAAGGAAGCAGTAGCTACGCTGAGGAGGGATGACATTACAGAGGAAAGGTGGATGGAAATACTTCAGAATCTCCAAGAGGAAGATGTTATGTGGAAAGCCCCTTGGATGGCTCCTAATGAAGTCCTTTATCGTTGCGGAAGCTTTGATCGGGTACCTCTTCCTGGAATATGGGGAGTTGTTGGTTATGCACCATTACTCGTCCTAAGGTAATACAAAGCAGGGCAGTTTATACCGACAACACAAGGGTTAGTTCAGAGTGATTTCTTATATAAGAGGGATCATTATAAGAAGAAGATGCGAGAGATTTCCGAGGCTTGGAAGAAGATTTGCTGTGTGAAGATTTAGACTGAAGGCCCAACGACAACCCCTGAGTATAAAGGGTGGTTTAGCAAGAGGATCAATGATAACATCCCTAGGCCGAGTTTGGGGGCTACTCGATCAATGATAACATCTCTAGGCCGAGTTTGGGGGCTACTCGATCAATAGAGGAAAATTTATGAGTGGTTCCATCAGAGTTAGAAGTCATAAAGCAAGAGTTCGAAAGAAAGAGTCAGGAGCTTAGGAAAAAGATAGAGAAGCTGGAGGAAGAGAAGATATACCTAAGCTTAGACGTCGACGTTCAAAAACTTGAGGTTGAAAAAGTGAGGAAAGAAAAGAGGAAGATTGAGGAAGACCGAGATGACTTGAAGACGCAATATAAAAGGATACAGCTATCAATGAAGAGAGCTGGATTGGGGAAGTCTTTAGAGTAGTGGCAACAAGAGGTTCAAGAAGAAAGAGCTAAAGTCGAGTATTGGGAGAAGAAGTTCAAAGAGATGCAGACGCAGAATCAGACCCTAGAAAAGGAGAATCAAGGATTAAAAGCTAAGGTGACTGAGCTTGGACGATCTCTTCATCATTGCTGAAGTCGTAACTGTGCGGTCGAGTTAAAGGCAAGTTTGAACAAGATCGAGGAAATGAAGCACAATATTGGAGGGTTGAAAACAACATTACGGAACTGTGAACTTCAGATTGAGCAGCTGGAGGCAAGAGAAGGACATTGGAAGGAAGAGCTTCACCATTTTCAAGATCAAGTCAGAGATAGGGACTACCTCATGAGAGAAGCCATAGTCCAGATTTGAGAGGTTGCTGATCATTTGCAAGACCTGGTAGCGGAAGCTAATGTATTAAGTGCAAAGTATGAGTCAGTGTCAGATAGAGGTCGAGAGTTAGCTTTGTTATTGGATAGGGTTAAAATTTTGGGCCAAAGGGCGAAAGCGTATTTGTAATCTGTTTTTTGTAAAAAAATTTGTTTCTTAAATAATGTTTTCTAAAACAAACTGAATCAGAATCGATGTCTTTTTGCATTCATACATTTGCATCTCATTGCATCATATGCATTCAAATTTATAGAAATACCCTAATTAGTTAAAATTACAGAGACAGTGTAACACCCCAAACCCGTGACTGTCACCGGATTTGACCATGAGGTGTTACCGGGCTTACTTTACTTATTCCTCTCTTGGAAATTTTTTTTTTGTTTTCCTTTTTCTGTTCCAGGCAGGCTAGTTAACTGCGTCACTGTCACCTTAAAAATCATATCTCGAGTTCCAGAACTCGAAAATCAGTTCCGTCAATTTTTCCTGAAACTAGACTCATATATCCATCCATGGATTTATTTCTAGAATTTTTGGTCGGGCCAATTGGTACAGTTTATTAGTTAAAGTCACCCCTGTTTCAGGGTTCAACTACACTGACCTTTACGCATTACGACCTGGATATCATCTCGTACAGAGCTCTAATGCTCATGCCGTTTGTTTCTAATGAAACTATACTCAAAGGGGAATCTATGAATATAAGGCATGACTTCTAATTGTTTCTGGATAATTTATGGTAAATTTTCCAAGTCGGAGCAGGGGATCCAGAAACTGTTCTGGCCCTGTTTCGCGAAAACCTGAATATCTCTTAAAATACAGCTCATACGGTCATTTTGTTTCATCCATATGAAAATAGATTCATCAAGGTTCAATTTCATAATTTATTCACTATTTAATTCTACTTCTACTATTTTTAGTGATTTTTCCATCTCACCTCACTGCTGCTGGCAGCATCTGGTACTAAAGCAAACAATGACTATTTCATAATTCTTCCATGGCCAACTATTTCATCATACATAATACAAACTATGGCCACCTTATCAAAATTAAGGTTTCTAAGGCTCGTGCCTATAGGTTTTAGATTCACACTCAACCGACCACATAGGCCATCTTCGCATGGCTTAAAGTTTACAACTCGAGATTCAACAAAACAAAATAGCCTATACATGCCAAATGTTCTCCTAGTTCAACTACGAAGACAATACCAAAAGATTTCCAGCCGGTGTGATGACTTCAACGACGGTTCGAGCACGCATAAGCGATAGGAGTCCAAGAGACCTAAAATGGGTGACAAGAAAACACCGAGTGAGTTTATAACTCAGTAAGTCATAAGCATTTCACAACCATCCGTTACTAAAATTATCATAAAATGAAATAATGAAACAAGGCCCAGCGTTCCACCATACCGAACTATACCATAGTTCCTTAGACCTTTGGATCAATCTCATACCAAGTCATACATTTACATTTCATATACTATTCAATAGGATATTTGAAGCAATTTCCATACATCATTTCATTTCCGCAACAATCATGCAATTGAAATCATCACATAGATTTAAAACTTACCGACTCAACTCCGAGCATGAACATAGTATCTATTAGCCACGAACTCAAGGTACTTACTCTTTCCGCTGTCCATACTCAACTCGATGAAGACACACCTCCATATAATTGTTCGATCAGAGATATATATATATATAGAGTACGCACACACGATTGCTTAATACTCGATTTCGCACACTTAGTGCCATGTGATTTAAGCCCGCACACATAGTGCCATACCCTTGAGCTCGCACACCCAAAGGTCAGTATATTTCCAGCATGCACACTTAGTGCCATATATTTCCAGCATGCACACTTAGTGCCATATATTTCCAGCATGCACACTTAGTGCCAATCTCGTCACCGTACACACGTGTTGCCCACACTTAGTGCCGAAAGCAAACTTTCTACACATTTCACTATTTCTTTTACATTCAACAATGTCATCATTCCATACACATACATTTTCATTTACATATCATCTCATTAAACACAATTGCATAGATATTATGATCATTTAAAACAATGCCAAATATATGCTTAATGACTTACCTTGTGTTGGGTAAAATGGTTCCAACTCGGCTATTCGATGTTCTTTCCTTTGCTTTTGCTTGATTCTCCCCCTCTAGCTTCTTGAGCTAATCAATAAATTAACTAGTTTAACCGTCTTGCCAAATATTTATACATATATACATGACATCAACAATACTATCATCATTAATTCATCAATTCACAAAGTTTTATTTCACGAACATTTGACCCATTTTTACCCCATATGGCGAATGCTACATTCATTACCCAACTAGCCATTCAACAATTTTCAGCCTCATTACCACCCTTTTTATGTCTAATCGTCTAAATGAGATCATAAACATGCCTAACTATAGCCGAATGTGCAACATTAATCTAGCATTTCCATTGCATTTAACACTTAACATTTACCCCATCTAGGCCAAATTTTGCTAGCACACAAGCCTTTGGCGAATGTCCTTGACCTCTAGTCACCCAAAATTTCTTTGTTCTTTAAAATTCATCCAAGACTACATTCGGCACTTCCAACTAATAATTTAGGTGCTCTCAAGCTCATTCACAAGTACTATTATATATCACATTAAGCATTAAATCATGTTGCAACATAAATTTTATAGCATGGCGAATACTCATGCACATACACACATAACAACAAGAACTCAATGGCACAAAAATCTCCTTTTGTTAAACATTCGAACTCACTCATCTCCATGCTTTCATCACAACAACATCAAAACACTAATTAGGAAATACAACATTCTTGGCGAAATTTAACTCACCTAACAACTTAGTTTCGATCCAAGTTTCAAGGAAAAATTTGAACCAATCCTCCAAACTATGCATGCATTTTCAAGAGTGGCATAAAACATACCTTCTTGTATCAAAACACCTTAGTCTAGTAAGCTCCCATGGCTAATTTTCTCAAGCTTCCCCCCCCTTTCTTCTTAGTACATTCGGCCATGCAAAGAAAAATGAGAGAATGGACACTTTTTTTCTTCTTCTCAAGTCATGGCAATTGTAACAAAATGAGAAAGGATGAACAACAAAATTTTTCTCCTTTCTTTTTCCTCAACTTACTGCAACAAGGGGAGGGCATCCACACTCTTTTTTTCATCATTTTCCTTTTTTTTCATTTCTTTATTTTCCATCCATAATGCACTAGGCCAACATGTCTAGGACATGTTTTCTTTGCCCATCATCATGTCATGGCCACCACTAACCTTAGGAAATGGGTTATTTGACATGCAACTCCACCCTTGTGTTAACATGCACTAATAAGCCATTTAAAATTAGCATATCATATTTCACCATGTTTCACATTGATCCCTATTTAATAATTTCTCATAAAATTGGTAAAATTAGAGAATGAAACTTCCACATATGCATGCACACACATAGTAAGCATAGAATATAACAATTAATTATTTTATGACTCGGTTTAGTGGTCCCAAACCACTTTCCGACTAGGGTCAATTTAGGGTCTGTCACAACTCTCCCCACTTAAGAAATTTTCGTCCGAAAATCTTACCGTAAATAGGCTCGGTATCGCTCTCTCATAGAGTCCTCAAGTTCCCAAGTGGCTTCTTCAATCCCGTGTTTATGCCACAACACCTTCACTAATGGGATTTTCTTATTGCGCAACTCTTTTACTTCGCGCATTAGAATGCGAACCGGCTCTTCTTCATAACTCAAATTAGGCTGAACCTCGACCTCAGATGGAGTAATTACGTGTGTCGGGTCAGACCTATATCGTCGAAGCATCGAGACATGGAAAACGTTGTGAATCCTTTCAAGCTCAGGGGGTAACATTAATCGGTACGCTACTGGTCCAACTCGTTCGGATACTTCATACGGACCGATGAACCTCGGACTCAATTTCCCTTACGGCCAAATCTAAGCACCTTCTTCCAGGGTGAGACTTTGAGAAATACCTTGTCTCCAACCTGATATTCAATGTCTTTCCTTTTCAAATCCGCATATGACTTTTGGCGATCCGGCGACCTTCAAACTTTCACGAATTACTCGAACTTTCGCTCGGCATCCTTAATCAAATCAACCGAAGATTTTACCTTGATAAGTTCATCCAGAATAATGGGACGGTACGGCATTTACGACCGTATAAAGCCTCGTAAGGCGCCATCTTAATACTTGATTGAAAGCTATTGTTGTGGCGAATTCAATCAAAGGCAAATATCTTTCCATGAACCACTAAACTCAAGGATGCAACATTTTAACATATCCTCAAGGATTTGAATTATCCGTTCGGATTGACCATCGGTTTGGGGATGAAAAGATTGCTAAAATGCGACTTGGTACCCAAAGCCTCTTGCAATTTCTTCCAAAATCGCGATGTAAATCTTGGGTCTCTATCCGTCTGATAGAAACAGTACCCCATGCAATCGAACAATTTGGGAGGCGTATAATTACGCCAATTTATCGAGCGAAAAATCCGTGCGGACGAGGATAAAATGAGCGAGACTTGGTCGATCTATCAACAATGACCCAAATCGCATCTTTCTTACTTGCCGACATCGGTAATCCGGATATAAAATCCATTGTCACTCGATCCCATTTCCATTCGGTATCATGATTGGTGAAGTAATCCCGATGGCACTTGATGTTCCGCTTTCACTTGTTGACATATCGGACACCTTGAAACAAATTGAAATGTCTTGTTTCATACCGCCACCAAAATTGGCGTTTGGTCATTGTACATTTTAGTACTACCGGATGGATTGACATTCGACTCTTGTGAGCCTCGCTCAAAATCATCGAAACAAGTTCAATTCCTTGGAATACATAATCGACCCTTGAGCGTCAGCGGTCATTGTCGTCAATCGAAATTTCGATTCTTCATCCAAAACACATTCGCTCGCTTAGCGACCAATTCAACGTCGACCTTCCGAGATTCAAGTATTTGATGAATCAATAACGGTTTGGCCTCTAATTCGACTACTAGCACCTCCTCGGGTGAAACGGATAAATGAGCATCCATCGCTCTCAAAGCGAGCGATGCCTTGCAACTTAAAGCATCGGCCACCACGTTGGCCTTTCCGGTGATAATCAATGATGAGTTCATAGTCTTTCAACAACTCAAGCCAACGTCTTTGTCGCAGGTTTAAATCTCTCGAGTCATCAAATATTTTAGACTCTTGTGGTCCGAATAAATATGACACCTTTCTCCAAACAAGTAATGCCGCCATATCTTCAAGGCGAACACTATGGTCGCTAGTTCAAGGTCATGGGTCGGATAGTTTCTCTCATGCGGCTTTAGTTGTCTCGACGCGTAAGCCACAACTCGACCTTCTTGCATCAACACACAACCTAACCCAAGCAAGGATGCGTCATCGATATGACAAACTCTTTACGGACAATCTTACTGTACTAGCACCTGGGGCCTCGGTTAAACAAGTTTTTAGTCGATCGAAACTTTCTTGACAGCGTTCCGAACACTCGAACTTAACATCTTTTTGGAGTAGTTTCGTCATCGGTATAGCTATCATCGAAAAACCTTTCACAAATCGTCGATAGTATCCGGCAAGCCCCAAAAAGCTCCTAACCGGTAACATTCCTTGGAGGTTTCCAATCGACTATGGTCGAAATTTTGTTCGGTCCACCGACACCCGATCACGACACCACGTGCCCCAAAAAGCTAACCTCTCTCAACCAAAATTCACATTCTTGAACTTTGCGTATAATCGCTTATCTCGTAAAATTTGCAACACTAGCCTCGGTGTTCAAGATGTTCGATTTCATCTCTCGAATAGACCAAAATGTCATCGATAAATACAACTACGAACCGATCCAAGTATGGCTGAAAATTCTATTCATTAAATCCATAAATACCGCGGGGCATTAGTGAGCCCAAACGGCATCACCAAGAATTCGTAGTGACCGTACCTCGTTCTAAAAGCGGTTTTGGGTATGTCCGATTCTTGGACCCTCAACTGATAGTACCCCGACCTCAAATCTATCTTTGAAAACACCGAGGCTCCCTTTAATTGATCAAACAAATCGTCAATTCGTGGCAGCGGATATTTATTCTTTATCGTCACTTTATTCAATGAGGCGATAGTCGATGCACAATCTCATAGTTCCATCCTTCTTCTTCACAAACAATCTTGGTGCGCCCATGGAGAAAAACTCGGTCGGCGAAACCTCTATCCGTCAATTCTTGCAATTGAACCTTCAATTCCTTTAATTCCGTTAATGCCATACGATCACGAGGCTATTGAAATCGGCGTAGTACGGTACAACCGATGCGAATTCCACTTCTCGAACCAATGGCAATCCGGTAACTCCTCGGAAAAACATCCGAATACTCACAAACCATGGTACCGATTCGAGTTTCCTTTCCGCCTCTTTACTTTCAAACAAATACGCAAGGTATGTTTCACACCCTTTTCACATACCTCCGAGCGGTCATAGAAGATATTATCACCGGCACTCCTTTTGAATCGATGAGACTCGACTTGGACTACCTCGTTATTTACACTCCTCAAATCAATGGTTTTCCTTTTGCAATCCACCACTTGCATCATGTACGGTCACCAATCCATACCAAGAATAACATCGAATTCATCAAATGGTAGAAGCATCGATCGGTAGGAAAAGCGATTCTCGAATTATTAGGGGCATCTCTTGCACACTTTATCAACGCAATCGTATTGACCCAAAGGGTTTGACACGAATTACGAACTCGAGACTCAGCAGTAGAGTCTTCTTGGATGCTAAGGTTTCACATACATACGAATGAGTAGAGCCGGGTCAATCAATGCAATCACACTAGTATCAAAGAGAGTAAAAGTACCGGTGATAACGTCGGGAGGATGCCTCCTCTCGTGCGGATGGCATATGCTCTAGCAGAGCACGGGTCTCGGATCGGACAGCCGTATTAGAGGTTCCTCTCGATTACCACCCCTACCTCCGAAATTCTCGGGGCCTACCTCCGGCCGTCGTTCCACTAGGTCTTGCACCTTGCGTCTTATTCCTCTCATCTAGCTCGTGCAATCTCTAATGAAGTGGTCCTCGAACCGCATCCATAATGAGCCCTATTAATGGACTTACCCCAACATTCACCTAGGTGTCGTCTTCCACATTGGGGGCATTCAGGGTTTCTCTTGACGATTATTGCCCACACTAGCTACCAAGTAGCTCGGGAGTCCGTCGATGGTTGGGCTCGATGGAAATTCCCGATCGCCCTCGACTTACTAGTGTCCTCCACGAATTTCTTTACTGTCGAGAACGGAGCTTTACTCGCCGATCTTTTACGATAATCTCTTGCTTCAAATTCAGCCTTCTTCTTCTCCTTTCCAAGTTCTTCCGCCTTGCGAGCTCGTTCGACTAGTGTTACGAACTCCTTTATCTCCAAAATACCCACTAGCGACTTTAAATCTTCATTCAATCCTTCTTCAAATCTTTTGCACATAGCAACCTCATCAGCCACACACTCCGAGCATACCGACTAAGTCTTACGAACTCATGTTCGTATTTAGATCTTGTCATACGGCCTTGCTTGAGCTCCAAAAATTCCTTACGCTTCGATCGATGAACCGTTGACTAATATATTTCTTCCAAATTCGTTTGAAAGAAATCCCAAGTAACTTGTTCCTTTGGGACTATGGAAATCAAGGTCCTCCACCAATAGTAGGTGAGTCTACTTAACAAAGATATAGCACACTTAAGACATTCATCGGTGTGCATGACAGTTCATCAAACACTCTAATGGTGTTATCAAGCGAACTTCGGCCCTTTCGGCATTATCGATAACTATGGCCTTAAACTCCTCATTACGCTTCCTAATCAAGCCCACGGTGGTTTACTCAAATTTCACGGGATCGATGGCGATGGCATTACGGGCTCTTGGGGTGGATTATTTAAATTCGGGAATGGTTGGACAGCGGATTGGTTCGGGCATATTGCGCGACCCACTCATTCATCATGGTGAAGAAGGCTTGTTTCGCCCTTCATTTTGATTATTCGCGGATGGTGAGGCTCAACAGGCGGTGTCCCTTGCGCAGGAGCAGCCGCTACACTTTCAACGTCATCCGCCAAGGTCTCTCTACCGGGTTCCATTGCTAATCAAAACAAAATTTCAACCGTCGAAGTCATCACATTATTAAGCACTAACGATTTGGCATGTATAGCTAGACTCACACGCGCTATGGTAGTCCTAGAACCGACTAAACCATAGCTCGATACCAATTAAATGTAACACCCCAAACCCGTGACCGTCACTTTGGATTTGACCATGAGGTGTTACCGGGCTTACTTTACTTATTCCTCTCTTGGAATTTTTTTTGTTTTCCTTTTTCATTCCAGGCAGGCTAGTTAACTGCATCACTGTCACCTTAAAAATCATATCTCGAGTTCCAGAACTCGAAAATCAGTTCCGTCAATTTTTCCTGAAACTAGACTCATATATCCATCCATGGATTTATTTCTAGAATTATTGGTCGAGCCAATTGGTACAGTTTATTAGTTAAAGTCACCCCTGTTTCAGTGTTCGACTACACTGACCTTTACGCATTACGACCTGGATATCATCTCGTACAGAGATCTAATGCTCATGCCGTTTGTTTCTAATGAAACTAGACTCAAAGGGGAATCTATGCATATAAGGCATGACTTCTAATTGTTTCTGGATAATTTATGGTAAATTTTCCAATTCGGAGCAGGGGATCCAGAAACTGTTCTGGCCCTGTTTCGCGAAAACCTGAATATCTCTTAAAATACAGCTCATACGGTCGTTTCGTTTCGTCCATATGAAAATAGATTCATCAAGGTTCAATTTCATAATTTATTCACTATTTAATTCTACTTCTACTATTTTTAGTGATTTTTCCATCTCACCTCACTGCTGCTGGCAGCATCTGGTACTAAAGCAAACAATGACTATTTCATAATTCTTCCATGGCCAACTATTTCATCATACATAATACAAACTATGGCCACCTTATCAAAATTAAGGTTTCTAAGGCTCGTGCCTATAGGTTTTAGATTCACACTCAACCGACCACATAGGCCATCTTCGCATTGCTTAAAGTTTACAACCGAGATTCAACAAAACAAAATAGCCTATACATGCCAAATGTTCTCCTAGTTCAACTACGAAGACAATACCAAAAGATTTCCAGCCGGTGTGATGACTTCAACGACGGTTCCGAAACGCATAAACGATCTGAGTCCAAGAGACCTAAAATGGGTGACAAGAAAACACCGAGTGAGTTTATAACTCAGATAAGTCATAAGCATTTCACAACCATCCGTTACTAAAATTATCATAAAATGAAATAATGAAACAAGGCCCGCGTTCGACCATACCGAACTATACCATAGTTCCTTAGACCTTTGGATCAATCTCATACCAAGTCATACATTTACATTTCATATACTATTCAATAGGATATTTGAAGCAATTTCCATACATCATTTCATTTCCGCAACAATCATGCAATTGAAATCATCACATAGATTTAAAACTTACCGACTCAACTCAGAGCATGAACATAGTATCTATTAGCCACGAACTCAAGGTACTTACTCTTTCCGCTGTCCATACTCAACTCGATGAAGACACACCCTCCATATAATTGTTCGATCGGAGATATATATATATAGAAATACGCACACACGAGTGCTTAATACTCGATTTCGCACACTTAGTGCCATGTGATTTAAGCCCGCACACATAGTGCCATACCCTTGAGCTCGCACACCCAAAGGTCAGTATATTTCCAGCATGCACACTTAGTGCCATATATTTCGAGCATGCACACTTAGTGCCATATATTTCCAGCATGCACACTTAGTGCCATATATTTCCAGCATGCACACTTAGTGCCAATCTCACACCGTACACACATATTGCCCAAGACACTTAGTGCTTGAAAGCAAACTTTCTACACATTTCACTATTTCTTTTACATTCAACAATGTCATCATTCCATACACATACATTTTCATTTACATATCATCTCATTAAACACAATTGCATAGATATTATGATCATTTAAAACAATGCCAAATATATGCTAATGACTTACCTTATGTTGGGTAAAATGGTTCCAACTCGGCTATTCGATGTTCTTTCCTTTGCTTTTGCTTGATTCTCCCCTCTAGCTTCTTGAGCTAATCAATAAATTAACTAGTTTAACCGTCTTGCCAAATATTTATACATATATACATGACATCAACAATACTATCATCATTAATTCATCAATTCACAAAGTTTTATTTCACGAACATTTGACCCATTTTTACCCCATATGGCGAATGCTACATTCATTACCCAACTAGCCATTCAACAATTTTCAGCCTCATTACCACCCTTTTTATGTCTAATCGTCTAAATGAGATCATAAACATGCCTAACTATAGCCGAATGTGCAACATTAATCTAGCATTTCCATTGCATTTAACACTTAACATTTACCCCATCTAGGCCAAATTTTGCTAGCACACAAGCCTTTGGCCGAATGTCCTTGACCTCTAGTCACCCAAAATTTCTTTGTTCTTTAAAATTCATCCAAGACTACATTCGGCACTTCCAACTAATAATTTAGGTGCTCTCAAGCTCATTCACAAGTACTATTATATATCACATTAAGCATTAAATCATTTTGCAACATAAATTTTATAGCATGGCGAATACTCATGCACATACACACATAACAACAAGAACTCAATGGCACAAAAATCTCCTTTTTGTTAAACATTCGAACTCACTCATCTCCATGCTTTCATCACAACAACATCAAAACACTAATTAGGAAATACAACATTCTTGGCCGAAATTTAACTCGCCTAACAAGTTAGTTTCGATCCAAGATTCAAGGAAAAATTTGAACCAATCCTCCAAACTATGCATGCATTTTCAAGAGTGGCATAAAACATACCTTCTTGTATCAAAACACCTTAGTCTAGTAAGCTCCCATGGCTGATTTTCTCAAGCTCCCCCCCCCTTTCTTCTTAGTACATTCGGCCATGCAAAGAAAAATGAGAGAATGGACACTTTTTTTTTCTTCTTCTCAAGTCATGGCAATTGTAACAAAATGAGAACGGATGAACAACAAAATTTTTCTCCTTTCTTTTCCTCAACTCACGGCAACAAGGGGAGGGCATCCACACTCTCTTTTTTCATCATTTTCCTTTTTTTCATTTCTTTATTTTCCTTCCATAATGCACTAGGCCAACATGTCTAGGACATGTTTTCTTTGCCCATCATCATGTCATGGCCAGCCACTAACCTTAGGAAATGGGTTATTTGACATGCAACTCCACCCTTGTGTTAACATGCACTAATAAGCCATTTAAAATTAGCATATCATATTTCACCATGTTTCACATTGATCCCTATTTAATAATTTCTCATAAAATTGGTAAAATTAGAGAATGAAACTTCCACATATGCATGCACACACATAGTAAGCATAGAATATAACAATTAATTATTTTTATGACTCGGTTTAGTGGTCCCGAAACCACTTTCCGACTAGGGTCAATTTAGGGCTGTCACAGACAGAGTGTGTGTGAGAAAGAGAAAACCTAGAAGCAACACATCCTTATGGTACACGCACTAAGACAAAGAATATGGATCAAAGACTTGAATAGATCCAGAGAGAAATGCAAGAGCAATTGCAGGAACAATTGGCAAAAATCCAACAGGAGATAAAGGATCAGATGTTGGAGGCCCAAAGGAATATGATAGCTGAAATGGCTCAGTTGCTGAAGGGGGCCAACGGATAAAGAAAAGGCCCCTATGACTATCACTGAAGAGGATAATGAGGATTATCCTCCGGGTTTTACCCCACCCCATGTGCAAACTCAACCTGAGGCATATCCCCGAAGGTCGTCTGTCATAATAAGGCCTCAACATGTGCAAGTCGATGCTGGAACACCCATGAACTTCCAAGCTGGCTCGGGATCCAACCCGAGAGATAACCCTACCAATCCAGTCATCCCTGATTTAGATGTAACTGAGAGGGAAGAGATGAGACTCAAATTATCAAGGCAATTAGAGGAACGTTGTAGGTGGTTAGAGGAGAAATTTAAGGCATTGGAAAACGCTGGTAATCATCAGGGAATCGGTGCCAAAGACTTGAGTTTAGTCCCAGATTTGGTGCTTCCTCATAAGTTCAAGATGCCAGAATTTGAGAAGTACAATGGGACTACTTGCCCTGAGGCCCATATTACCATGTTCTGTAGACGGTTGACTGGCTATGTAAACAATGATCAACTATTGATCCATTGTTTCCAGGATAGTCTGGTTAGGGCAACGGCTAGGTGGTACAATCAATTGAGCCACGCTAGGATCGGTTCTTGGAGAGACTTAGCGCAAGCCTTCATGGAGCAATATAATCATGTGACTGACATGACTCCTGATAGAATCACTTTGCAGAACATGGAAAAGAAGCCTAATGAGAGCTTTAGGCAAATGCACAGAGGTGGAGGGAGGTTGCCATGCAAGTTCAACCACCACTCTTGGAGAAAGAAACTACCATGCTGTTCATTAACACTTTGAAAGCCCCATTCATTACTCATATGATTGGAAATACCACCAAGAGCTTTGTTGATACAGTTATGGCAGGGGAAATGATCGAAAACGCCATAATGGGTGGTAAGATAAAGGGGGAAACTGCTAAAAAATCAGCCCAAGAAGGAAAGATAATGAGTTAAACAATACGAGTAGTTATAACTCGAAAGCGATTACGGTTAGTCAGCCCAAAGCCACTACAGTTGGGCAACAGGGTTCCTAAAAGCAGGGATCTAACACAAGACAAAACTCTAAAAAGGTCTCATTCACACCTATCCCGGTGACATACCGGGAGCTTCATCAAAGTTTATTTAATGCACACGCAATTGCTCCTTTTAATTTGAAACCACTGCAGCCCCCATATCCCAAATGGTACGATGCAAACGCCAAATGTGAATACCATGCAGGGATATCGGGGCATTCAATTGAAAATTGTACTGACTTAAAAAAAACAGTGGAAAGACTTATCAAGATGGGGGTTGTAAAATTTGACGACACCACTAGTATAGAGAACTCGTTGCCAAACCATAGTGATCAAGGGGTAAATGCAATTGGGGAAACTGGTATGAGAAGGATTAAAGAGGACGTGGCCGAGGTAAAAATGCCGATGAAAGTAATCTGGGAAGAAATGATGAAGGAAGAGATAATAATCTCTGAAGAAGGAAATAAAGGAGCGAGGGTCTACTGCGAGTTCCATGCAGAAGAGGGACACGAGATCCAGGAATGTGACAAGTTTAAGGCTTTGGTACAAAGCCTTATGGATAATAAGGAGCTGGAATTTTATGAAGCTGGCTTGGATGAGGGACACGTATGTGCATTGAAAGGTGAACCAAAGAATCAAAGAATCAACAGGCCAAGGATCATTATTTCTCTATCAAGGAATAATGAAGTTGAGAGACAAACAGTACCGAAGGTCATTATTCACAAACCCGCTTCCTTTCCTTATAAGGATAACAAAAAGGTACCCTAGAATTATGACTGCAATGTGACAATAAGAGAAGATATAGCTAGTACTTCTAAGGAGGCTCAAGTTGAAGGTTCTTACACACGTAGTGGGAAGCGTTATGATGCAAAACGAGTTAGAGTTGAGCCCATGAAAATAAAAGCCTTTAACATCGAGAAGGAGAAAGGGGTTGAGGTAGTTGTTAATGAGCTAGTGAAGGAAGAAGAGGCTAGAGAGTTTCTAAAATTCCTGAAACACAGTGAGTACAGCGTGGTTGAACAATTGCGTAAGCAACTAGCTCGCATATCAGTGTTAGCTTTGCTTCTGAGTTTAGAGGTACATCTTGAGACATTATTGAAGGTGCTCAACGAGACTTACGTTACTAATGATATATCTGTCAACAAGTTGGATCGATTGGTTAGTAATATAAGCGCCGAAAACTTCATTTATTTCAATGATGATGAAATCCCACCTGGAGGCATGGGATCAGCTAAAGCTTTGCACATCACCACTCGCTGCAAAGGATATACATTACTGAGTGTGCTTATTGATAACGGGTCAGCCTTAAATGTCCTGCCATTGTCCACATTGAACAGATTGCCCATAGACAGTTCTCACATGAAAACATGCCATAATGTAGTGAGAGCATTCGATGGCATGGAGAGAAATGTCATGGGAAGAATTGATATCCCTTTGATGATCGGGCCAAACATGTATGAGGTAGACTTTCTAGTGATAAACATCAAGCCCTCTTATAATTGCTTATTGGGAAGGCCTTGGATACATTCGGCAGGAGCGGTGCCCTCATCTTTGCACTAGAAATTGAAGCTAGTAACAGACGGACGGCTGGTCACTATAAATACGGAGGAAGACATCATAGCAGCAGTTACTAGTGATGCACCCTATGTAGAGACGAACGAGGAGGCCGTTGAGTGTTCTTTTCACTCCTTAGAATTCATTAATACAATATTTATTTTAGAGGGGAATGAGGTGCCGGTGCTTAAGATATCCAAAACCATAAGAATGGGTTTGCAGATGACAGTAGGGAAAGGAGCCTTGCCAGGAAAAAGATTAGGAAGATATCTCTAATGAGGGATTCAAGTTCCAGAACTAAAGGAGAAGAGAGACCATTTTGGCTTGGGTTTCAGGCCAGATCATAGGCAGAGGAGGAAGGAAATAGAGAAGCATCAAGAAAGAAGAATGGCGCGTTTAAGTGGAAGAGAAGTAGAGTGAGAATCGATGACGTTCCCTCATATATCTCAGACCTTTATATCAGGAGGAATAATTCACCCTAAGAGAGAGTTGCTCGAGAAAGGAAGTTATCACATCAATACTGTACATAATGAAGAGTTTGAACGAAGAAACCTAGAGGGCATTCGCCCTTACGAACTGGGAAGCTCTTTAAGCAATTGGACTGCAGAAGAACTTCCTATAGTTTTTAAATATTTTTCAGAGTAATTTTCAGAACACTCTGGTTGCTCTAGAGTCTAGGAGTAATAAGATTTCATTTGTAAAATAGGCTCATGTTCGGATATTTGTGTTTCAATAAAACATATCTTTTGTTATAAATTTGAGTGAATATTCTCTCATACAGATCAATATTTTTTTGACATTCTTAAAATTCTTTCAAATTTTTTCATTTCATTTATAACACATAAATAAACATTCTTAAAATTCATTCATTCTTTGTACATAATTTCGTACCCCGCAGGTCCCTAGATATCAATGACATGAGCACTAATACTACAGATCCTTAATTCTCTTTTGAGCAAGACATGTGTTTAGAAGAACCTCAGGATTTTAAAGATGACAGGGATTGTGATGTGTCCCCAGATTTGTTGTGGTGAAACAAGAGGAGAAGCAAATCCTACCCTGTGAGAAAGAAGCAATAGAGAATGTAACCTTGAGGAATGAAAAGAGGTGCAAATTGGGACACACATTGCTAAGAAAACGAGACAAGGTCTTGTTGAGCTATTACATGAATTCAAAGATATCTTTGCATGGTCATATCAGGATATGCCGGGGTTGAATACTGATATCATGGTACATTATCTCCCCATAAGATAGGATTGCAAGCCAGTCCAACAAAAATTGCTAAGGATGAGGCCTGATATTGTGCTGAAAATAAAAGATGAAGTCAAGAAACAGTTTGATGCTGGATTCTTACAGGAGGTTAAATACTCAGAATGGGTGGCTAACATTGTGCCTGTCCCTAAGAAGGATGGGAAGGTACGAATGTGTGTTGATTACAGAGATTTGAACAAAGCTAGCCCAAAGGACAACTTTCCTTTACCGCACATCGATACTTTGATGGACAATACAGCGGGATATTCGTTGTTTTCCTTTATGGATAGCTTCTCAGGGTACAATCAGATAAAGATGCATCCTGAGGACATGGATAAAACCACCTTCATAACATTGTGGGGCACCTTTTGTTACAAGGTAATGCCCTTTGGACTGAAGAATGCAGGGGCAACATACCAAAGGGCTATGGTGACCTTATTCCACGATATGATGCACAAGGAGATTGAGGTGTATGTTGATGACATGATTGCCAAATCTCGAACAGAGACGGAGCATATTGAAGTCTTGAGGAAGTTGTTTCTGAGATTGAGGAAGTTTCAGTTGAAGCTTAATCCGAAAAAGTTCATCTTCAGAGCTAGGTCGGGGAAGTTATTGGGCTTTGTGGTCAGTGAAAAGGGAATAGAAGTTGACTCAGACAAGGTTAGAGCCATACGAGAATTGCCTCCACCACGTACTCAGAAGGAAGTTCGGGGTTTTCTTGGAAGGTTGAATTATATCGCTCGGTTTATTTCACAATTAACCGAGAAATGTGATCCTATATTTCGCTTCCTTAGAAAACACAATCAAGGTACTTGGGATGAGGAATGCCAGAATGCTTTTGATAAAGTCAAGCAATACTTGTTAAACACTCCAGTGTTATCTCTACCCAGTCCAGGTAGACCATTAATTCTGTACTTATTAGTGTTTAGTAATTCTATGGGATGTGTGCTTGGTCAACATGACGAGTCAGGAAGAAAAGAGAAGGTGATATATTACCTCAGTAAGAAATTCACAGAGTGTGAGATGAGATATTCACCAATTAAGAAGTTGTGTTGTGCTTTAATCTGGACGGCACGAAGGTTGAGGCAATATATGCTATATCATATGACTTGGCTAATTTCAAAACTTGATCCATTAAAGTACATGATGGAGTCAATTGCCCTAAATGGAAGAATGGCAAGGTGGCAAGTACTGCTTTCAGAGTTTGATATAGTCTATGTGAGTCAAAAGGCTATAAAAGGAAGCGTGATAGCAGAATTTCTGGCTAGCAGAGCTCTAAAAGATTATGAGCCATTGAGCTTTGATTTCCCTAATAAGGAGTTGATGTATGTGGCAACTACTGAAGAATATCTATGGAAACTGAACTTTGACGGTGCATCCAACGCGGTAGGAAATGGAATTGGGGAAGTCTTGGTATCCCCATATGGTGATCATTATCCATTTACATGTAAATTGGATTTTGACTGTACGAACAATATGGCCGAGTATGAAGCATGCATCATGGGGATTCCAGCGGCCAAAAAATGAAAAATTCGAACCCTGGAAGTATATAGAGACTCTGCATTGGTAATTTACCAGCTTAGGGGTGAATTGGAGATAAGGGACCCCAAATTGATTTATTATCGAAAGGTAGTTTTGGAGTTACTTGAGGAGTTTGATAGCATCACCTTCAATTATCACCCACAGGATGAAAATCAGATGGCAGATGCTTCAGCAACATTGGCTTCCATGATTAAAGCAAATAAAAAAGAGGATGTGAGACCTATTCAAATGAGTATTTCTGAGGTCCCAGCTCATTGTTGTAGCATCGAAGAAGAGGAAAAGGAGGACCATCCTTAGTATCAAGATATATTACGGTATGTGAGAAATCGTGAATATCCTGAGCAGGCAACTGAGAATGACAAAAGAACCTTGAGGAGGTTAGCCTACAAATATATACTATGTAACACCCCTAACTCGTGACCGACGCCGGTGACGGACACGAGGGGTTAACGGCCAAATCCTCTCAAGATACCAACCAATTTGACATTTCCAGTCAGGCTGGAAAACTGCATCACCGTCGCCTTAAAAATAATATCTCGAGTTTCAAAACTCGGAAACTGGTTTTGTAAATTTTCCCTGAATTTAGACTCATATACCCATCCTTGGATTTATTTTTAGAATTTTTGGTTGGGCCAATTGGTACAGTTTATTAGTTAAAGTCACCCATGTTACAGGGATCGACTGCTCTGACCTTCGCGCGTTACAACTTGGATATCTCTCTGTACAGGGCTTTAATACTGGTGCTGTTTGTTTCTAATGAAACTAGACTCAAAATGGAATCTGTACATACAAGGCATGACTCCTAATTATTTCTGGATAATTTATGGTAAATTTTCAAAGTCGCAAAAGGGGACCCAGAAACTGTTCTGGCCTTGTCTCACGAGAACTTTAATATTTCTCAGTATACTGCTCATATGGTCGTTTCGTTTCGTCCCTATAAAAATAGATTCATCAAGGTTCAGTTCCATAATTTACTCACTATTTAATTCTACTTCTACTATTTTTAGTGATTTTTCAATCTCATCTCACTGCTGCTGTCCGCAACAGTTACTGCAGAGACTATGCCAATTTCATGAATTTTCCTTGGCCTTAATCATCCATCATACATGACACAAATTATGGCCACCTTATCAAAATTAGAGTTTCTAAGACTCGTGGCTATAGGCTCTAGCATCCCACTCGACGACCACATAGGCCATTTTCGCATGGCTTAAAGTTTACAACCCACAATCCGACAAAATATAATAGCCTATACATGCCAAATGTTCTACAACAACAAAAACAATACCACAAGATTTCAGCCGTTGTGATGACTTCAGCGACGGTCCCGATCACGCAAACAATACGAGTCCGAGAGACCTAAAATGGGTGACAAGAAAAACACCGAGTGAGTTTACAACTCAGAAGTCATAAGCATTAATCAATCCACCGATAAAGTTACTACTACATGTACAACAAATGAGGCTAGGTACTCGTCCATATCGAATCTATACCATAATACCTCGGACCTTTCGGTCCAATCTGCACCAATTCATACATCCACATTTCATATTCTACACAACAAGATAATCAAGCATTTTTACACATTAACTCATTTTCCAGCACAACCATACACATTTCAATCATCACATAGATTTAAGGCTTACCAATTTCAATCCCCAAGCATGAACGAATTCTCTATTCGTCATGAGCTCGAGGTACTTACCCGATCCGCTGTCCATACTCAATTCAATGGAGACACACCCTCCATATATATAGATCGCACACAGTGCTTACCACTTGATTTCGCACACTTAGTGCCACGTAATTTAAGCTCGCACACACAGTGCCATACCCTCCGAACTCGCACACCCAGTGCCGTATTTTTCCAGCTTGCACACTTAGTGCCAAATATTTCCAGCACGCACACTTAGTGCCATATATTTCTAGCACACACACTTAGTGCCATATATTTCCAGCACGCACACTTAGTGCCATATATTTCCAGCACGCACACTTAGTGCCAATCTCGTCACCATACACACGTATTGCCAAGACACATAGTGCCGAAAGCAAACTTTCTACACATTCCACTATTTCTTTTACATTCAACAATTATCCTCATTCCATACACATACAATTTCATTTATACATATATATAGCATTCCATTAAACACAATTGCATAGATTTTCCAATCATTTAAGCAATATCAAACATATGTGCTTAATGACTTACCTTGTCTTTGGGTAAATAATTCCAAGTCGGCTACTCGATGATCTTCGATTTCCCTTGTTGGACGCCTCTCCTTTAGGATCTTGAGCTTAAACAAATAAATTAACTCATTCAACCGCTTTGGTACATATATTGGTATCCACATTTTAATGATCTTATGACATACGAACGACATGGTAAAATTTTTATCTTACTACCTTACGTTCTTAGCTATTCGCTAATAGCCTTATGCAATTACCATACTATCAATAATCCAATCATACATACACATATACATATTCGTATATTAGGTAACCACCCTTACTAATTACCCATTTTAGTCAATTTTATACAATCGAAGGCAATATCATAAATGGGTATACTTATATAGCCGAATGTGCTAAATTTGATCTAACATCACCTATACACTTGATTGAATGGCGAATACCTATACTATCAATTATAGTGTCACTTTTATTCTTTCAAGCACATAGTTTCCTCCCATGAACACTTGGCGAATTTTCTTTTCTCTTCTAGCATAGCTTCACATCTCAAAATTAAGAGTTGCAAATTACAATTAGGTTACAACAATGCCCATAATTGACCGAATGCTTAAGCTCAACTAAGCCAAAAATTCATTCAACATCTTTTAATTTGCCCTTCACTATTTTCTTCAATTCATCAAATACAAAGTGGTTTACATCTAGTATTAAACCAAACTTGCTAGCACACAACATTCCTTAACCGAATGTTATAAACCCAAGCTACATATATTGTTCATTAAGACCCTTCGATGGCCACATTCGCACCCCCTTATGAACAAACCAATTTCAACCTTCAAAAGAAAAAAAAAACATATGCACCAAGAGCTTCAACTACTTGGCCGAATATCACCTCCAAACAACAAAATTTAATCCATGAAATGAGTAGAACTTGAACTAATCACCTCATTTATACCTAAATCTCCAAGGATTTCAAAGTGCTTACCTCTTCCTAAGCATCATCCAAGCCAAATCATGAACCAAAGAATTCCATTCTTCCTCCTCCTTCAAGTCACGGCAATGGAGAAAAGATGAGCATTCTTTTTTTTTTTTTTCTTTTCTTTTTCTTCTTTTACTAACATTATTTTATCTCCAATGACCCATTCCTTATTATTAAAATCTAATTAAACATATATATTGCCCATCAATATCCCATCTTGGCCGCCACCATTAATAAATTGGGCAATTTGACATGCAAGTCCACCTTTGTGTTAACATGCACTAATAAGCCATTTAAAATTAGCCTATCATATTTCACCATGTCTCACATTGATCCCTATTTAATAATTTCTCATACAATTGGTAAAATTAGAGAATGAAACTTCCACATGTGCATGTACACACACAATAAGCATAGAATATAACAATTAATTATTTTTATGACTCGGTTTTGTGGTCCGAAACCACTTTCCGACTAGGGTCAATTTTGGGTGTCACAACTCTCCCCACTTAAGAAATTTTCGTCCCCGAAAATCTTACCGGTAAATAGGCTCGGGTATCGCTCTTTCATAGAGTCCTCGAGTTCCCAAGTGGCTTCTTCAATTCCGTGTTTATGCCACAACACCTTCACTAACGGGATTTTCTTATTACGCAACTCTTTTACTTCACGCATCATAATGCGAACCGGTTCCTCTTCATAGCTCAAATTAGGCTGAATCTCAATCTCAGATGGAGCAATTACGTGCGATGGATCAGACCTATATCGTCGAAGCATCGAGACATGAAAAACATTGTGAATCTTTTCGAGCTCAGGGGGCAAAATCAAACGATACGCGACTGGACCGACTCGTTCGGATATCTCATATGGCCCGATGAACCTCGGGCTCAATTTGCCCTTACGGCCAAATCTAAGCACTTTCTTCCAGGGTGAGACTTTGAGAAATACCTTGTCTCCAACCTGATATTCAATATCTTTTCTTTTCAAATCCGCATACGACTTTTGGCAATCCGAAGCAGCTTTCAAACTTTCACGAATTACTCGAACTTTTGCTCGGCATCCTTAACGAGATCAACCTCAAGATTTTTCCTTCACTAAGTTCACCCGAATAATGGGAATACGGCATTTACGACCGTATAAAGCCTCGTAAGGCGCCATCTTGATACTTGATTGAAAGCTATTGTTGTAAGCGAATTCAACCAAAGGTAAATACCGTTTGTAACACCCCGAACCCGAGACCGTCGCCGGAGTCGAACGCAAGGTGTTAACAGACTTCAACCCACTTATTGACAATTTTCAGTCAAGCTGCCAATCTGAGTACTAGTCGCTCCAAAATTCATAACTTGAGTTTTACAACTCGAAAATCAGTTCCGTAAATTTTTCCTGAAACTAGACTCATATGTCCATCTACATATTTTTTTCTAGAATTTTTGGTCGAGCCAATTAGTACAGTTTATTAGTTAAAGTCTCGCCTGTTGTAGGGATCGACTACACTGACCTTTGTGCGTTACGAATTGGATATCTCCTGTACAGGGCTTCAATACTGATGCCGTTTGTTTCTATAGAAACTAGACTCAGAGAGGAATCTACACATATATGGAATGACTCCTAATTATCTCTGGTTAATTTACAATGATTTTCCAAAGTTGGAACAGGGGATCCAGAAACCGTTCTGGCCCTATTTCACAAGAACTTTAAAATCTGTTAACTTATAACTCATATGACCATTTCGTTTCTTCCATATGAAAGTAGATTCATCAAGGTACACTTACATAATTTATTTGCTATTTAATACCATTCCTACTATTTTTAGTGATTTTTCACATCCACGTCACTGCTGCTGTCAGCATCTGCCTTTAGTAGGCTTTACCTATTTCATACTTTCCATGATTCAATTGGCCCTTTTTACATACATAGCACAAAGCGTGATCATGATTAACCATTCCAATGGCTAATCGTTTCAAAATAATTCCATACCTCATAAGGGTCAACATACAAACGATTATAGTTCTATGCTAAAACGATATAAGCCATTTTCGCATGGCTATCCAAGTTTACACAAACCGGAAGGTACATGACCTTCAACAAAGGATGGTCCTATACATGCCATTTCAAAGTTCAACCAAAATTTGTACCAAAATGGGGCTTCGATAGTGTGGATGACTTGACTTCTTTGATCCCGAATCCGATAGCTAACGAAATAAACCTATAAAATAGAGAGCCAAAGCAACGGGTAAGCATTTTAATGCTTAGTAAGTCTCAAGCAATGAAATCAGCTTTGACTAAGGTATTTTATTCACATGGCTAATTAAACCACTTTACTAATTCACATTCCCATACTCATACTTATTTCACATCACCGACCCTTATGTTCATACACAAAAGAACAACTTAGCCCAAGGCCGGTAGCTCGTTATCAACTTAGCGATACTTACTTGTAAGAATTCAATTAGTACAAGCACATACAAACATACCTCATTGCTGGAATTTTCACAAGTGTATAAGCTGAAATTTTCACAGCAAGATTGCTCACTTCGAATCACATACTTTCGGATTTAACCGGATATAGCGACTCATACGATTGCCTTGGTCATAACCCGGATTTGGTGACTTGCACAAAGGCCTTGGTCTTAGCCCGGATATATCAACTCGCACGAATGCCTTCGGTCTTAGCCGGATATATCAACTTCGCACGAATGCCTTGGTCTTAGCCGGATATATCAACTCGCACGAATGCCTTGGTCTTAGCCCGGATATATCAACTCGCATACGAATGCCTTCGGTCTTAGCCGGATATATTTCCAATGTTCACTTACACATATATCAATATTCAAGACACGTCCATAGTTCATTTTCGTTACTAAAGCTCTAACACAAAATATTTATCAACCTTTACTATTTCGCTCAATGGCCACACAAACAAGGAGCATAATTTTGATATAATTCAAGTAGGGTCATCACTCAAGACTTACCTCGGATGTTGTCGAGCGATTTCGACGGCTATTCAACTACTTTTTCCTTCCCTTTATCGGATTTAGCTCCCTTTGCTCTTGAGCTAATTCACACAAATTTAACTTATTAAAATCTCATCATGATAGCTTATGGCGAATATGACAAGGAGTGTAAATGGTCATATGGCCATCCTTTAGCTCAAATACACAATGGTCATGCACATTTTACATCACAACAAGCAATTCAATACATTCAAACATCAACGTGAAGTTCAAAGTACTTGGCCCTTATATACATTAGGCATCAAAGTTGCATATGTACGAAATCATAAATCGAACTCAACACATTAGTTAATATTCCTCTTAGCGAATTTTCTAAGCCAAGAATAGGCATCAATATGCTTGCCTCAAACCGAATGCATGCACACTAATTACCCCTCATGTGGCGAATATACACTTAATACCACACAAAAAAAACAGCATACATTTTACTACTAACACATTACATATCGTAATTCATTGCACATCTCTTATTTACTTCATAATCAACACATCATCACAAGCAAATATACACTTTGAATTAGTATATATGTCATACCAATCCATCATGTGCAAACATATATTCATGTAGGTGCAAGGGCGAATTCTCAAGTGGCTTATATCCAAATATATACACATTTCCAAAGCTTAAATCTTACTTACCATGCAACATGCATGAATTATACTTATGGATATATCATGGCGAATACCACAACACCACACCATTTCAATTTGGTCATGGTGAAACAAAGAACTTAGTATCTCATTCAAAAAAATGCTAAAAGAAAATCTAAGAATCTTCAATCCTCCATCACATGTATCACTTTCAAGCTTGTTATTTAACATGCAATGGCATTAACACCACATTCACTTTGGCGAATTTCATTCCCATGACATAACAAGGATTTGAACCATGGGCTAACAAGAACATTAAGCTAGCAACTAAAAACATGCATGAACCTCAAACATACCTTAATCTTGATGCAAGTTTAGCCAACCTCTTCCTAATCCTCTTCCAAACCAAGTATGAAGCAAAACTCCTTCCTTATCCTTAGTATTTTCGCCAACAAGAGAGTGAAAAGAGATGAACAAAATTTTTTCTTTCTTTCTTTAGGACATTCGCCAAGCTATGGAGGAAGATGGACACTTTTTTTTTGTTTCTCATCTACTAACATTAATTGTTTATTCCATACCCTTATTTTATTCTTTCCATCATAACCCATTTACCAAACATGTTTCATGACATGATTTTTGCCCATAAATCCTTGTCATGGCCGGCCACTAGCTATGGGGGAATTTGACATGCAAGTCCATTGTTTTGCATGCATCCTTTAATTAGTCATCACACATTTCCCTCATACTTTCAAAGTTTATTACTAGGTCCTTTCTAGTGAAATTCACATCTATAATTCTAAATCAAAGCATAAAAATATCACACATGAGTTAACACACATTATAGGCAATAAAATAAATATTAAATTATTTTTATGCCTTGGTTTTGTGGTCCCGAAACCACATTTCGACTAGGTCGTTTTAAAGGCATCACAACTCTCCCCACTTTAGAAATTTTCGTCCCGAAAATCTTACCGTAAATAGGTTTGGATATTGCTCTTTCATAGAGTTCTCGGGTTCCCAAGTAGCTTCTTCTATCCGTGTTTGAGCCATAACACTTTCACTAGCGGAACCCTTTTGTTTCGCAACTCTTTCATTTCACGAGCTAGGATACGAATCGGTTCTTCTTCATAACTCATATCGGCTTGAATTTCAACCTCGATGGACTAATTACGTGCGACGGATCAGATCTATAGCGTCGAAGCATTGAAACATGGAAGACGTTGTGAATCTTTTCAAGTTCAGGGGCAAGATCAAACGATATGAATCGGGCCAACTCGTTCGGAGATTTTGTACGCCCAATGAATCTCGGCTCAACTTGCCCTTACGGTAGAATCGAGTATCTTTTCCACTGGCGAAACTTTAAGAAACACTTTATCTCCCACCGATACTCAATGTCCTTTCGTTTCAAATCCGCATACGATTTCGACGATCGGAGGCTATCTTCGATTTTCACGGATTACTTTTACTTTCTGCTCAGATCTTTAATCAAATCCACTCCAAAAATTTTGTTCTCACCGAGCTCGGTCCAAAACAATGGTGTACGGCATTTACGCCCGCACAAAGCCTCGTAAGGCGCCATCTTAATACTTGATTGAAAACTATTGTTGTGTGCGAATTCAATCAAAGGTAGGTACCGCTCCCATGAACCATCGAACTCGAGGATGCAACATCTCAACATATCCTCAAGTATCTCGAATTATACGCTCGGATTGACCATCGGTTTGGGGGTGAAAGCGGTCTGAAATGCAACTTGGTGCCCAATGCTTCTTGTAATTTCTTCCAAAATCGCGAGGTGAACCTCGGATCTCTATCCGACACAATGTAAATCGGTACCGTGTAACCTCACAACTGAGAAACGTATAATTCAGCTAGTTTATCCAATGAAAAATCCATACGCACAGGGGATAAAGTGAGCCGACTTAGTCACCTATCAATAATAACCCAAATTGCATCCTTCTTACTTGTTGACAACGGCGGTCCGGACACAAAGTCCATTGTGACTCGATCCCATTTCCACTCGGGTATCGTGATCGTCAAGTAACCTCAAGGCACTTGATGCTCCGCTTTCACTTGTTGACATATTAAACATCTTGCAACAAAGTCGGAGATGTCTCGTTTCATACCATGCCACCAAAACCGACGTTTCAACTCATTGTACATCTTCGTACTCCCGGGTGGATTGCCATTCGGCTACAATGAGCTTCGTTCGAATTATCGAAATAAGTTCAATTCTTTGGAACACACAAACGACTTCGAACCTCAAACAATCGTCATCATCAATTTGAAACTCCGATTCCTTGTTCGTAACACACTCATTTCGTTTTGCACGCAACTCCTCATCAATTTTCCGAGCTTCACGAATTTGATGAGTCAACAATGGTTTGGCCTTTAATTCGCTACTAACACATTGTCGGGTAGGATAGACAAGTGTACATTCATCGTCAGTAAAAGCAAACGGTGATTTCGGCTTAAGGCATCCGCAACCACATTAGCCTTTCCCGTGATAGTCAATGACCAGCTCATAATCCTTTAACAGCTCGAGCCAACGTCTTTGTCGCAGATTTAAGTCTCTTTGAGTCATCAAATATTTGAGACTTTTGTGATCCGAATACACATGGCACTTCTCACCAAATAAGTAATGTCGCCATATCTTTAAAGGCGAATACGATGGCGACCAATTCGAGATCATGGGTCGGATAATTTTTCTCATGTGGCTTTAATTGTCTCGACGATAGGCCACAACTCGACCTTCTTGCATCAATACGCAACCTAACCCAAGTAGGGAGGCGTCACTATAGATGACAAACTCTTTGCCGATTCGGCAGTATTAGTAATCTTGAGCTTCCGTCAAATGAGTTTTCAATTGGTCAAAACTTTTCGACACTTTTCCGTCCATTCAAACTTGACATCTTTACGAAGCGGTTTAAGTCATGGGTGTGGCTATCATCGAGAATCCTTTTACAAACCGTCGGTAGTAACCGCAAGTCCCAAAAAGCTCGAACCTCGATAATATTTCTTGGAGGTTTCAGCTAAGTATGGCTGAAATTTTGCTTGGGTCGACTCGAATACCGATGCGAGATACCACGTGACCCAAGAAGCTAACCTCTCTTAACCGAACTCACACTTGCTAAACTTAGCATATAACCGCTTATCCCGTAAAATTTGCAACACTAATCTCGGTGCTCGCATGTTCGGTCTCATCTCTTGAATAGACCAAGATGTCGTCGATGAACACAACTACTGAACCGATCCAAATATGATCCAAGATCCGATTCATCAAATCCATAAATACCGCAGGGCATTAGTGAGCCCAAACGGCATCACTAAGAACTCGTAGTGACCATATCTCGCTCAAGGCGGTTTTGGGTATGTCCGAATCTCGGATTCATGAATCGATAATAGCCCGATCTCAAATCTATTTTGAGAACACCGAGGCTCCTTCAGTTGATCGAACAAATCATCGATACGTGGTAACGGATACTTGTTCTTTATTGTCACTTTATTAAGTCGACGATAGTCGATGCACAACCTCATGGTTCCGTCCTTCTTTTCACAAACAACACCGGTGCACCCTAAGGTGAAAAACTCGGGCGAGCAAAACCTCTATCCATCAACTCTTGCAACCGAGCTTTCAACTCCTTTAATTCCGTTGGTGCCATACGATATGGAGCTATCGAAATCGGTGTGGTCCTGTACAAGCTCAATGCCAAACTCTATCTCCGAACAGTGGCAAACCCGCAATTCTTCGGAAAACGTCCGGTATTCACAAACCACCGCAAGATTTGGGTTCTATTCCTAACTCCTTATCATCAAGTATATACGCAAGGTATGCTTCACACCCTTTTCTTACATATTTCGGGCCAACATTGATGATATTACAACCGCAACCCTTCAAGTTCGTAGACTCAACTCGGATCATCTCGTTGTTTGCGCATCTCAAATCAATAGTCTTGCTTTTGCAATTCACAACCGCATCATGCACGGTCAACCAATCCAACCCAAGAATAACATCAAATTCATCGAACGGCAAAAGCATCAAGTCCGCCGGAAAAGCAGTACCTCGAATTACTAGGGGCATTTCTTACACACTTTGTCGACCAGCACATAACGACCCAAAGGATTTGACACCAATTACGAACTCGAGAGACTCAATAGGTAAAGTCTTCTTTGGATGCTAAGGTTTCGCATATATAAGAATGAGTAGAACCGGGGTCAATCAAAGCAATCACATTAGTATCAAAGAGAGTGAAAGTACCAGTAATAACATCCGGCGAGGAGGCATCCTCGCGTGCCAGATAGCATAAGTCCTAGCTGGAGCGCGAGCCTCGGATCTGGTCGCAACATCTCTAGATCCTCTCGACCACCACTAGCCTTGCCCGTATTTCCAGATGGTCTACCTCGAGCGGTGGTAGTACCGGTTTCCCACTCCGATCTACATTCTGCTCGCACAACCTCGGGCAATCTTTAATGAAGTGGTCAACTGATCCACACTTGTAACAGAGCGGTCACGGAATCTCACACTTCCAAAATGCCATTTGCCACAATCTCGGCACTCGTCCTCTCTCGTCGATCATTCCCACTCTCGGCGATCAAGTGATTCGTGTAGTCACAGGGGTCGATCGCGATCTCGTCTAGAAAAGCCCGAAGTGTCTCTAGATCGGCCTAAGCCATCTCTAAGTTTCTTTGATGATCTTGGAAGGGCTTCCCGAATACCTCTTCTGAAACTCCCTTGCTCCCGCTTCACTTTCCTTTTCTCCATACTAAACTCCTCGGCTTTGCATCGCTCGACGAGAGTCACAAACTCTCGGATTTCCAAAATGCCAACATACGCCTTTATCTCATCATTCAGTCCATCTTCGAAGCGTTTACACATCACAGCTTCTGAAGAAATGCATTCTCGCGCGTACCGGCTAAGCCTCACGAATTTTCGTTCATAGTCGGTAACCGACATGGAACCTTGTTTAAGTTCGAGAAATTCCTTTCGTTTTTGGTCCATAAATCTCGATGATATACTTTTTCCAAACTCGGTTTGGAAGAACTCCCAAGTTACTTGTTCGCGGGCACAACAGAAGTCGAGTACTCCACCAATAGTAGGCGTAATCACGTAGCAAGGAGATGGTACACTTTAGGCATTCATCGGTGTACAAGATAGCTCATCGAGTAATTCGGATCGTGTTGTCCAACCAAAATTCGACTTGCTCGGCATCATCACTATCCGTAGCTTTAAATTCAGTAGCCCCATGTTTTCGGATTCTATCAACTGGGGCTTATTCGACCTTATTTGGTCAATTACGGAGGCATTGTAGGTGCGGGGTGTGTTTGTTGGGAATGGAGGTTGTGGAACAGTAGTATTAGTTCAAATGTATTGGTTGAACCAATCATTCATCACGCTATAAAAGGCTTGTCTAGCCTCGTCATTCGGATTGCTAGCAACAGGTTGAGAGTCCGCGGCGCTGTCCCTTGTCGGGAGCAGCGCCACACTCTCCACATCATCACTATCGCTTCGGTTGGGATCGGGATCCATTACTATAAATAAACACAAGTTCAAACGTCAGAAATCACCACACTATCATATAATCACATAAAATGGCATGTATAGCTAGACCCAAACGCGTTACGGTAGTCCTAGAATCGACTAAACCGTAGCTCTGATACCAATAAAATTGTAACACCCCGAACCCGAGACCGTCGCCGGAGTCGAACGCAAGGTGTTAACAGACTTCAACCCACTTATTGACAATTTTCAGACAAGCTGCCAATCTGAGTACTAGTCGCTCCAAAATTCATAACTTGAGTTTTACAACTCGAAAATCAGTTCCGTAAATTTTTCCTGAAACTAGACTCATATGTCCATCTACATATTTTTTTCTAGAATTTTTGGTCGAGCCAATTAGTACAGTTTATTAGTTAAAGTCTCGCCTGTTGTAGGGATCGACTACACTGACCTTTGTGCGTTACGAATTGGATATCTCCCTGTACAGGGCTTCAATACTGATGTCGTTTGTTTCTATAGAAACTAGACTCAGAGAGGAATCTACACATATATGGAATGACTCCTAATTATCTCTGGTTAATTTACAATGATTTTCCAAAGTTGGAACAGGGGATCCAGAAACCGTTCTGGCCCTATTTCACAAGAACTTTAAAATCTGTTAACTTATAACTCATATGACCATTTCGTTTCTTCCATATGAAAGTAGATTCATCAAGGTACACTTACATAATTTATTTGCTATTTAATACCATTCCTACTATTTTTAGTGATTTTTCACATCCACGTCACTGCTGCTGTCAGCATCTGCCTTTAGTAGGCTTTACCTATTTCATACTTTCCATGATTCAATTGGCCCTTTTACATACATAGCACAAAGCGTGATCATGATTAACCATTCCAATGGCTAATCGTTTCAAAATAATTCCATACCTCATAAGGGTCAACATACAAACGATTATAGTTCTATGCTAAAACGATATAAGCCATTTTCGCATGGCTATCCAAGTTTACACAAACCGGAAGGTACATGACCTTCAACAAAGGATGGTCCTATACATGCCATTTCAAAGTTCAACCAAAATTTGTACCAAAATGGGGCTTCGATAGTGTGGATGACTTCGACTTCTTTGATCCCGAATCCGATAGCTAACGAGCGAAACCTATAAAACAGAGAGCCAAAGCAACGGGTAAGCATTTTAATGCTTAGTAAGTCTCAAGCAATGAAATCAGCTTTGACTAAGGTATTTTATTCACATGGCTAATTAAACCACTTTACTAATTCACATTCCCATACTCATACTTATTTCACATCACCGACCCTTATGTTCATACACAAAAGAACAACTTAGCCCAAGGCCGGTAGCTCGTTATCAACTTAGCGATACTTACTTGTAAGAATTCAATTAGTACAAGCACATACAAACATACCTCATTGCTGGAATTTTCACAAGTGTATAAGCTGAAATTTTCACAGCAAGATTGCTCACTTCGAATCACATACTTTCGGATTTAACCGGATATAGCGACTCAAGACGATTGCCTTCGGTCATAACCCGGATTTGGTGACTTGCACAAAGGCCTTCGGTCTTAGCCCGGATATATCAACTCGCACGAATGCCTTGGTCTTAGCCCGGATATATCAACTCGCATCGAATGCCTTCGGTCTTAGCCCGGATATATCAACTCGCATACGAATGCCTTCGGTCTTAGCCCGGATATATCAACTCGCATTTAATGCCTTGGTCTTAGCCCGATATATTTCCAATGTTCACTTACACATATATCAATATTCAAGACACGTCCATAGTTCATTTTCGTTACTAAAGCTCTAACACAAAATATTTATCAACCTTTACTATTTCGCTCAATGGCCACACAAACAAGGAGCATAATTTTGATATAATTCAAGTAGGGTCATCACTCAAGACTTACCTCGGATGTTGTCGAGCGATTTCGACGGCTATTCAACTACTTTTTCCTTCCCTTTATCGGATTTAGCTCCCTTTGCTCTTGAGCTAATTCACACAAATTTAACTTATTAAAATCTCATCATGATAGCTTATGGCGAATATGACAAGGAGTGTAAATGGTCATATGGCCATCCTTTAGCTCAAATACACAATGGTCATGCACATTTTTACATCACAACAAGCAATTCAATACATTCAAACATCAACGTGAAGTTCAAAGTACTTGGCCCTTATATACATTAGGCATCAAAGTTGCATATGTACGAAATCATAAATCGAACTCAACACATTAGTTAATATTCCTCTTAGCCAATTTTCTAAGCCAAGAATAGGCATCAATATGCTTGCCTCAAACCGAATGCATGCACACTAATTACCCCTCATGTGGCGAATATACACTTAATACCACACAAAAAAACAGCATACATTTTACTACTAACACATTACATATCGTAATTCATTGCACATCTCTTATTTACTTCATAATCAACACATCATCACAAGCAAATATGCACTTTGAATTAGTATATATGTCATACCAATCCATCATGTGCAAACATATATTCATGTAGGTGCAAGGGCCAATTCTCAAGTGGCTTATATCCAAATATATACACATTTCCAAAGCTTAAATCTTACTTACCATGCAACATGCATGAATTATACTTATGGATATATCATGGCGAATACCACAACACCACACCATTTCAATTTGGTCATGGTGAAACAAAGAACTTAGTATCTCATTCAAAAAAATGCTAAAAGAAAATCTAAGAATCTTCAATCCTCCATCACATGTATCACTTTCAAGCTTGTTATTTAACATGCAATGGCATTAACACCACATTCACTTTGGCGAATTTCATTCCCATGACATAACAAGGATTTGAACCATGGGCTAACAAGAACATTAAGCTAGCAACTAAAAACATGCATGAACCTCAAACATACCTTAATCTTGATGCAAGTTTAGCCAACCTCTTCCTAATCCTCTTCCAAACCAAGTATGAAGCAAAACTCCTTCCTTATCCTTAGTATTTTCTACCAACAAGAGAGTGAAAAGAGATGAACAAAATTTTTTCTTTCTTTCTTTAGGACATTCGCCAAGCTATGGAGGAAGATGGACACTTTTTTTTGTTTCTCATCTACTAACATTAATTGTTTATTCCATACCCTTATTTTATTCTTTCCATCATAACCCATTTACCAAACATGTTTCATGACATGATTTTTGCCCATAAATCCTTGTCATGGCCTACCACTAGCTATGGGGAATTTGACATGCAAGTCCATTGTTTTGCATGCATCCTTTAATTAGTCATCACACATTTCCCTCATACTTTCAAAGTTTATTACTAGGTCCTTTCTAGTGAAATTCACATCTATAATTCTAAATCAAAGCATAAAAATATCACACATGAGTTAACACACATTATAGGCAATAAAATAAATATTAAATTATTTTTATGCCTTGGTTTTGTGGTCCCGAAACCACATTTCGACTAGGGTCGTTTTAAGGTCATCACACCGCTCCCATGCACCACTAAACTCAAGGATGCAACATCTCAACATATCCTCGAGTATTTGAATTATCCGTTCGGATTGACCATCGGTTTGGGGTGAAAAGGCTAAAATGCGTTTGGTACCCAAAGCCTCTTGCAATTTCTTCCAAAACCGCGACGTAAATCTTGGGTCTCTATTCGACACGATAGAAATAGGTACCCCATGCAATCGAACAATTTGGGAGACGATAATTCGCCAACTTATCGAGTGAAAAATCCGTGCGACAGGATAAAATGAGCGACTTGGTCGGCCTATCAACAATGACCCAAACCGAGTCTTTCTTATTCGAGTCAATGGTAACCTGGACACAAAGTCCATTGTTACTCGATCCCATTTCCATTCGGGTATCATGATCGGTCAAGTAATCTCGATGGCACTTGATGTTCCGCTTTCACTTGTTGACATATCGACACCTTGAAACAAATTCGAAATGTCTCGTTTCATCTTGGGCCACCAAAACCGACGTTTCAGTAGTCATTGTACATTTTAGTACTACCCGGGTGGATTGACATTCGACTACAATGGGCTTCATTTAGAATTATCGAAATAAGTTCCGAATTCTTTGGAACACACAGACGACTTCTGAACCTCAAACAATCGTCATCATCAATTTGAAACTCTGATTCCTTGTTCAGAACACACTCAAATTTCCGTTTTGCAAGCAACTCCTCATCAACTTTCGAGCTTCCGAATTTGATGAGCCAACAATGATTTGGCCTTTAATTCGCTACTAACACATTGTCGGGTAGAATAGACAAGTGTACATTCATCGTCAGAAAGCAAACAAAGTGATTTCGACTTAAGGCATCCGCAACCACATTAGCCTTTCCCGGTGATAATCAATGACGAGTTCATAATCTTTCAACAACTCGAGCCATCGTCTTTGTCGCAGATTTAAGTCTCTCTGAGTCATCAAATATTTGAGACTTTTGTGATCCGAATACACATGGCACTTCTCACCAAATAAGTAATGTCGCCATATCTTCAAGGCGAACACGATGGCAGCCAATTCGAGATCATGGGTTGGATAATTTTTCTCATGTGGCTTTAATTGTCTCGACGATAGGCCACAACTCGACCTTCTTGCATCAATACGCAACCTAACCCAAGTAGGGAGGCATCACTATAGATGACAAACTCTTTGCCGATTCGGCCAGTACTAGAACTGGAGCTTTCGTCAAATGGGTTTTCAATTGGTCGAAACTTTTTGACACTTTTCCGTCCATTCAAATTTGACATCTTTCAAGCGGTTTGTCATGGGTGTGGCCATCATCGAGAATCCTTTTACAAACCGTCGGTAGTAACGCAAGCCCCAAAAAGCTCCTAACTTTGGTAACATTCCTTGGAGGTTTCAATTGACTATGGTCGAAATTTTGTTCGGGTCCACCACGACACTCGATGCGCACACCACGTGCCCCAAAAGCTAACCTCTTTCAACCAAAATTCACATTTATGAACTTTATGATAATCGCTTATCTCGTAAGATTTGCAACACTAGCCTTAGGTGTTCAAAGATGTTCGGGCCATCTCTCGAATAGACCAAAATGTCATCGATAAATACAATTACGAACCGATCCAAGTATGGCCTGAAAATTCTATTCATTAAATCCATAAACACCGCAGGGCATTAGTGAGCCCAAACGGCATTACCAAGAATTCGTAGTGACCGTACCTCGCTCTAAAAGCGGTTTTGGTATGTCCGATTCTCGACCCTCAACCGATAGTACCCGACCTCAAATCTATCTTTGAAAACACCGAGGCTCCCTTTAATTGATCAAACAAATCGTCAATTCGTGGAAATGGATATTTATTCTTTATCGTCACTTTATTGAGTTGACGATAGTCGATGCACAACCTCATGGTTCCGTCCTTCTTCTTCACAAACAATACAAAGCGCCCATGGAGAAAAACTCGGTCGGCGAAACCTCTATCCGTCAATTCTTGCAATTGAACCTTCAATTCCTTTAATTCCGTTAATGCCATACGATACGGGCTATTGAAATCGGCGAGTACCGTACAACTTCGATGCGTCAATTCCACTTCTCGAACCGGTGGCAATCCCAGAACTCCTCAGAAAAACATCCGAATACTCACAAACCATCGGTACCGATTCGAGTTTCCTTTCCGTCTCTTTACTTCCAAACACATACGCAAGGTATGTTTCACACCCTTTTCACATATCTCCGAAAGCAAATATAGAAGATATTATCGTTGGCACTCCTTTTAAACCAAGAGACTCGACTCGGACTACCTCATTATTTGCACTCCTCAAATCAATGGTTTTCCTTTTGCAGTCCACCATCAGATCATGTACGGTCACCAATCCATACCAAGAATTACATCGAATTCATCAAATGGTAGAAGCATCGATCGGTAGGAAAAGCAGATTCTCGAATTATTAGGGGCATCTCTTGTACACTTTATCAACTAGTACGTATTGACCCAAAGGGTTTGACACTCAATTATTTGATTCAAGAGACTCAACAGTAGAGTCTTATTGGATGCTAAGGTTTCACATACATATGAATGAGTAGAGCCGGGGTCAATCAATGCAATCACACTAGTATCAAAGAGAGTAAAAGTACCAGTGATGACGTCAGGGGAGGATGCCTCCTCTCGTGCGCGGATGGCATATGCTCTAGCAGGAGCACGGGTCTCGGATCGGACAGCCGTATTAGAGGCTCCTCTCTGATTACCACTCCTACCTCCAGAGATTCTCGGGGGCCTACCTCCAGCCGTCGTTCCACTAGGTCTTGCACCTTGCGTCTTATCCCTCTCCTTTAGCTCCGTGCAATCTCTAATGAGGTGGTCCTTCGAGCCGCATCCATAACAAGCCCTATTAACAGACTTACCCCAACATTCACCTAGGTGTCGTCTTCCACATTGGGGGCATTCAGTCTCTCTTGACGATTATTGCCCACACTAGCTATCAAGTAGCTCGAGTCCGTCAATGGTCTGCTCTAATGGAAATTCCCGCATCGTCCTCGACTTCTTCGGTGTCCTCCCGAACCTCTTTACAGCCGAGAATGGAGCTTTACTCGTCGATCTTTACGGTAATCTCTTGCTTCAATTTCAGCCTTCTTCTTCTCCTTCCCAAGTTCTTCCGCTTTGCGTGCTCGTTCGACTAGTGTCACGAACTCCTTTATCTCCAAAATTCCCACTAGTAACTTTAACTCTTCATTCAATCCTTCTTCAAATCTTTTGCACATCGCAACCTCATCAGCCACACACTCCGAGCATACCGACTAAGTCTTATGAACTCATGTTCATATTCAGATCTGATCATCCGCCTTGCTTGAGTTCCAAGAATTCCTTACGCTTCGATCGATGAACTGTTGACTAATGTATTTCTTTCGAAATTGGATTGGAAGAAATCCCAAGTAACTCGCTCATTTGGGACTATGGAAATTAAAGTCCTCCACCAATAGTAAGTCGAGTCTCGCAACAAGGATATAGCACACTTAAGACATTCATCGGTGTGCATGATGATTCATCTAACACTCTAATGGTGTTATCAAGCGAACTCGGCCTTTTCGGCATCATCCGTAACTATGGCCTTGAACTCCTCGGCCCCACGCTTCCTAATCAAGTCCACAGTGGTTTACTCAGCCTCACAGGATCAAGAATCGGAGGCATTGCGGGCTCTTGGGGTGGAGTATTTAAATTCGGGAATGGTTGGACAGCCGGGTTGGTTCGGGCATATTATGCGACCCACTCATTCATCATGGTGAAGAAGGCTTGTTTCGCCTTCATTTTGATTATTCGCGGATGACCGAGGCTCAACAGCGGTGTCCCTTGCGCAGAGCAGCCGCTACACTTTCAACGTCATCCGCCAAGGGTCTCTCTACCCCGTTCCATTGCTAATCAAAACAAAAATTTCAACCGTCAAGTCATCACATTATTAAGTGCTAACAATTTGGCATGTATAGCTAGACTCACACGCTATGGTAGTCCTAGAACCGACTAAACCATAGCTCTGATACCAATAAAATTGTAACACCCCTAACTCGTGACCGACGCCGGTGACGGACACGAGGGGTTAACGGCCAAATCCTCTCAAGATACCAACCAATTTGACATTTCCAGTCAGGCTGGAAAACTGCATCACCGTCGCCTTAAAAATAATATCTCGAGTTTCAAAACTCGGAAACTGGTTTCGTAAATTTTCCCTGAATTTAGACTCATATACCCATCCTTGGATTTATTTTTAGAATTTTTGGTTGGGCCAATTGGTACAGTTTATTAGTTAAAGTCACCCATGTTACAGGGATCGACTGCTCTGACCTTCGCGCGTTACAACTTGGATATCTCTCTGTACAGGGCTTTAATACTGGTGCCGTTTGTTTCTAATGAAACTAGACTCAAAATGGAATCTGTACATACAAGGCATGACTCCTAATTATTTCTGGATAATTTATGGTAAATTTTCAAAGTCGCAACAGGGGACCCAGAAACCGTTCTGGCCTTGTCTCACGAGAACTTTAATATTTCTCAGTATACTTCTCATATGGTCGTTTCGTTTCGTCCCTATAAAAATAGATTCATCAAGGTTCAGTTCCATAATTTACTCACTATTTAATTCTACTTCTACTATTTTTAGTGATTTTTCAATCTCATCTCACTGCTGCTGTCCGCAACAGTTACTGCAGAGACTATGCCAATTTCATGAATTTTCCTTGGCCTTAATCATCCATCATACATGACACAAATTATGGCCACCTTATCAAAATTAGAGTTTCTAAGACTCGTGGCTATAGGCTCTAGCATCCCACTCGACGACCACATAGGCCATTTTCGCATGGCTTAAAGTTTACAACCCACAATCCGACAAAATATAATAGCCTATACATGCCAAATGTTCTACAACAACAAAAACAATACCACAAGATTTCAGCCGTTGTGATGACTTCAGCGACGGTCCCGATCACGCAAACAATACGAGTCCGAGAGACCTAAAATGGGTGACAAGAAAACACCGAGTGAGTTTACAACTCAAGAAGTCATAAGCATTAATCAATCCAATCGATAAAGTTACTACTACATGTACAACAAATGAGGCTAGGTACTCGTCCATATCGAATCTATACCATAATACCTCGGACCTTTCGGTCCAATCTCGCACTAATTCATACATCCACATTTCATATTCTACACAACAAGATAATCAAGCATTTTTACACATTAACTCATTTTCCAGCACAACCATACACATTTCAATCATCACATAGATTTAAGGCTTACCAATTTCAATCCCCAAGCATGAACGAATTCTCTATTCGTCATGAGCTCGAGGTACTTACCCGATCCGCTGTCCATACTCAATTCAATGGAGACACACCCTCCATATATATAGAGTACGCACACACAAGTGCTTACCACTTGATTTCGCACACTTAGTGCCACGTAATTTAAGCTCGCACACACAATTGCCATACCCTCCAACTCGCACACCCAAAGGTCAGTATTTTTCCAGCTTGCACACTTAGTGCCAAATATTTCCAGCACGCACACTTAGTGCCATATATTTCTAGCACACACACTTAGTGCCATATATTTCCAGCACGCACACTTAGTGCCATATATTTCCAGACGCACACTTAGTGCCAATCTCGCCACCATACACACGTATTGCACAAGACACATAGTGCCGAAAGCAAACTTTCTACACATTCCACTATTTCTTTTACATTCAACAATTATCCTCATTCCATACACATACAATTTCATTTATACATATATATAGCATTCCATTAAACACAATTGCATAGATTTTCCAATCATTTAAGCAATATCAAACATATGTGCTTAATGACTTACCTTGTCTTTGGGTAAATAATTCCAAGTCGGCTACTCGATGATCTTCGATTTCCCTTGTTGGACGCCTCCTTTAGGATCTTGAGCTTAAACAAATAAATTAACTCATTCAACCGCTTTGGTACATATATTGGTATCCACATTTTAATGATCTTATGACATACGAACGACATGGTAAAATTTTTATCTTACTACCTTACGTTTTAGCTATTCGCTAATAGCCTTATGCAATTACCATACTATCAATAATCCAATCATACATACACATATACATATTCGTATATTAGGTAACCACCCTTACTAATTACCCATTTTAGTCAATTTTATACAATCAAGGCAATATCATAAATGGGTATACTTATATAGCCGAATGTGCTAAATTTGATCTAACATCACCTATACACTTGATTGAATGGTCAATACCTATACTATCAATTATAGTGTCACTTTTATTCTTTCAAGCACATAGTTTCCTCCCATGAACACTTGGTCAATTTTCTTTTCTCTTCTAGCATAGCTTCACATCTCAAAATTAAGAGTTGCAAATTACAATTAGGTTACAACAATGCCCATAATTGACCGAATGCTTAAGCTCAACTAAGCCAAAAATTCATTCAACATCTTTTTAATTTGCCCTTCACTATTTTCTTCAATTCATCAAATACAAAGTGGTTTACATCTAGTATTAAACCAAACTTGCTAGCACACAACATTCCTTAACCGAATGTTATAAACCCAAGCTACATATATTGTTCATTAAGACCTTCGATGGCCACATTCTCGCACCCCTTATGAACAAACCAATTTCAACCTTCAAAAGAAAAAAAAAACATATGCACCAAGAGCTTCAACTACTTGGCCGAATATCACCTCCAAACAACAAAATTTAATCCATGAAATGAGTAGAACTTGAACTAATCACCTCATTTATACCTAAATCTCCAAGGATTTCAAAGTGCTTACCTCTTCCTAAGCATCATCCAAGCCAAATCATGAACCAAAGAATTCCATTCTTCCTCCTCCTTCAAGTCACGGCAATGGAGAAAAGATGAGCATTCTTTTTTTTTTTTTCTTTTCTTCTTTACTAACATTATTTTATCTCCAATGACCCATTCCTTATTATTAAAATCTAATTAAACATATATATTGCCCATCAATATCCCATCTTGGCCGGCCACCATTAATAAATTGGGCAATTTGACATGCAAGTCCACCTTTGTGTTAACATGCACTAATAAGCCATTTAAAATTAGCCTATCATATTTCACCATGTCTCACATTGATCCCTATTTAATAATTTCTCATACAATTGGTAAAATTAGAGAATGAAACTTCCACATGTGCATGTACACACACAATAAGCATAGAATATAACAATTAATTATTTTTATGACTCGGTTTTGTGGTCCCGAAACCACTTTCCGACTAGGGTCAATTTTGGGCTGTCACATACTAGATGGGGACATCCTTTATAAAAGAAGGAAAGATCAGGTGCTCTTGAGATGTGTCGACGCTGTGGAAGCCAGACAAATCTTGGAAGAAGTACATGAAGGTGTTTGTGGGACACATGCTAATGGCTTTACAATGGCAAGGCAAATCATGAGGTTTGGATACTATTGGTCTACTATAGAGGGAGACTGTATCAGCTATGCCCATAAGTGTCATAAATGCCAGATATATGGGGACAAAATTCATGTACCACCTTCACCTTTGCATGTTATGACCTCTCCATGGCCATTTTCCATGTGGGGCATAAATGTCATTGGGCCAATATTACCAAAAGCTTCGAATGGGCATCGTTTCATTTTCGTGGTCATTGACTACTTCACAAAATGGGTAGAGGCAGCTTCTTATGCTAGTGTTACCAAGTCGGTAGTAAGTCGATTCTTGAAAAAGGAGATTATTTGTTGGTATGGAATGCCTGAGAGGATCATATCGGACAATCCATTGAATGTGAATAACTGTATGATTGCGGAAGTCTGCAACCAATTCAAGATCAAACATCATAATTCATCTCCATATCGCCCAAAAATAAATGGGGCAGTGGAAGCTGCCAACAAAAATATCAATAAGATAGTGGGGAAAATGACTGAGACCTACAGAGATTGGCATGAGAAATTACCATTTGCACTCTTTGCCTATCGAACATCCGTCAGAACCTCTACTGGGGCAACTCATTTCTCATTGGTTTATGGGATGGAGGCAATGTTACCCATTGAAGTGGAAATACCTTCTCTTCGAATTTTATCAAAGATAAAATTGGATGAAGCAGAATGGATTCAATTGCGGTATGATCAATTGAACTTGATTGAAGAAAAGAGGCTAAGGGCTATTCGTCATGGTCAGATGTATCAGAAACGAATGATGCGAGCTTATGACAAGAAAGTTCGTCCAAGGGAATTTCATGAAGGGGACCTTGTACTGAAAAATATTCTTCCCATACAAAAGGACTTTAGAGGAAAATGGATGCCGAATTGGGAAGGGCCATATGTTGTGAAGAAGGCTTTCTCTGGTGGTGCACTGATTTTGACAGAAATGGATGGGAAGAGTTTACCCAATCCAGTGAATTTAGACTCAGTCAAGAGGTACTTTGTTTAAAGAGAAGGGAAGCCAAGGCAAAAACCCACAAAGGGCACTTTGAGACTTTTTAAAAAAAGAAAATGGAGAGGCCAAGGTGAAAACCCACAAAGGGCGCCTTGAGACCAAAGGGGTTTTGAGTTGAAAACCCGAAAGGGTAGCTCAAATTTTGAAAAGCATGCAATGAACTTGCTATACCGGATTTGATAAGAAGTGGAGTGTGTTACATACCGGGGCATCAACAAAGTACTGTGGATCTTCTAAACACATGTTAAATTCAAAACAGTCTTCATGGAGTTTGTATACAGAATCCCAAGCTGTGATATGTAGGGCATCTGATTTTTGTCCTGTTTACTATCTTTGGATTCTTTTTGTTCTCAAAGATTTGTTTTCAGATTAATTCCTCTTGTACTTTTGATGATTTATCTAACAATTCTCAAGATCAAATTATTCGTCTTCCATTATTCATAAAGTGTGTTGCATTGAAATAATGATTGATGAACTAAATAGTTTTACAAATGAAGTTTTGCATATTACTCTGGAAATCTCTTAATAATACGAGTAACTAAAATAGAACAATTGTTTGAAGAATTCCAATGAGTGAGGGTCGTAGGTACTCGAGAAAATTTCTTCTTCAGTCCAAAGGATGATTGGACAATTCAAACGATTCAATCCAAGGAGAGGATTATCTTCGGCAGGTCGTAACATTCGAAGAATGGTATAATAGGGCCAATTTTATTCAAAGCATACGAGTAGAGCATGATTGATACTTTGAGTAAAATAAAGATGAAACTTTGATGGATGAATGAGTAAAGACGTCCGAAATAGGAGTCATTCACATGACATTTTGCATCATAATGTGTCTAATTAGGAGCATTTGACTCATTTCGATCATGGCATCCTAATCATTAAGCATGAGCACATACGCATTCTACAGGTTATGTCCTTTAGGGGATAATGTAGATCACTGATAGCAGATTTGGCATCTCTGTATTGATGGGGAACAAATCGAAGATGACAGATTTGGCGTCTCTATATTAGAAGGCGAGCAGATCGAAGATAGCAGATCTGACATTCCTGTGTTTACATAGAAGTAGATCAAAGATGACAGATTTGGCGTCTTTGTAAAAGACGGGGAGCAGATCGAAGATAACAGATCTGACATTCATGTGTTTACATCAAAGCAGATCGAAGATGACAGATTTGGCGTCCCTGTATTAGACGGGGAGCAGATCGAAGATAGCAAATCTGACATTCATGTGTTTACATCGAAGCAGATAAAAAATGACAGATTTGGCATCTCTATATTAGACGGGGAGCAGATTGAAGATAGCAGATCTAACATTTGTGTGTTTACATCGAAGCAGATCGAAAATGACAGATTTGGCGTCTCTGTATTAGACGGGGAGTAGATCGAAGATAGCAGATCTAACATTTGTGTGTTTACATTGAAGCAGATCGAAAATGACAGATTTGGCGTCTCTGTATTAGACGGGGAGCAGATCGAAGATAGCAGATCTGACATTTGTGTGTTTACGTCGAAATAGATCGAAGATGACAGATTTGGCTGTCTGTATTAGACAAGGAGCAGATCAAAGATAGCAAATCTGACATTCATGTGTTTACATTGAAGCAGATTGAAGATGATAGATTTGGCATCTCTGTATTAGACGGGGAGCAGATCGAAGATAGCAGATCTGACATTCGTGTGTTTACATTGAAGCAGATCGAAGATGACATATTTGGCGTCTCTGTATTGGACAGAGAGCAGATCAAAGATAGAAGATCTAACATTCGTGTGTTTACATCGAAGCAGATCGAAGATGACAGATTTTGTGTCTCTGTATTAGACGGGGAGCAGATCGAAGATAGCAAATCTGACATTCGTGTGTTTATATCGAAGCAGATCGAAGATGACAGATTTGGCGTTTCTATATTAGACGGGGAGTAGATCGAAGATAGTAGATCTGAGATTCATGTGTTTACATCGAAACAGATCGAAGATGACTGATTTGGTGTCTCTATATTAGACGGGGAACAGATCGAAGATAGCAGATCTGACATTTGTGTGTTTACATCGAAGCAGATCGAAGATAACAGATTTGGCGTCTCTGTATTTGACGGGGAACAGCTCAAAGATATTAACATGGCGTCTTTGAGTTTGCATAGAGCAAATTGAAGACCATGAAGTCAGGATCTAATAGGACCGGGCAAATTTGGTCCTTTTATAATCTTTGCTCTATTCCTGTTACACAGTAATGAGCAAAGAGGGGCAGCTGTAATAGGCCCAATTTTCCCAGGCTATTAAAAGTCTAAAAACAGAATAAACAAAATAAAAGAAAAATAAAGTTTTTTTAACAGTCTATTTTACAAGGCCCACAAGCAATTAAACCCAATGTCCCAATTACACCCAAGCCCATACCGTAGCCCAAATACCCAAATGTTTCCTAAAATTCATTAAACCCAAAATATACAGGGCCCAAGTGGCCCAAATAGTTAACAGAAGATAGAAGGCCTAGGGTTTCAGAAACCCTAGGCGCCACAAGCACTCAAATCGTCACGCCCTTTCGTCTCGTGCCGTTCCAGTGACCCTTCATTGACGCCTCTATCGGTGTCGTGATTCTAGCTCAGACATACGCAGTAATCGGCACTTTAGAGTCGGCCAACAAGACTCACCATCTGTGATATCCTCATTGGTACCGCAAAAGGAAAGAACCACAAGAAAAAGAGAAGCAAACATGGAAAGAAATCAAATATTTCTTTCCTAAAATGTAAAAATTTACAGAAGGCTATAAAAGCCTCATTTCTAATTTGTAAGGGGTACGATGGATTAAATAAAAAACACAGAGAAATAGATTATAGATTTTTAGCTTTGCCAGAAAACAGAGGTGATTCTTCTTGCTTTTTTTTTTTTATTTTTCTCTTGAATACTCACATTACATACATGAAAAATACTATAAAAATAAATAAAAAGAGGATTACCTTTCGATTCGTTCGGAAAAATGAGGCTTTTCGAATCTCGACCGCCGTATGTGGTGGAGTCAACAGCGGCGCATGGGCGCGTGGGAGCCCGATAGCGAAGGCTCGATGGAGCTCTGAGGACCTGCTCTCTGTTCCCTTTCAGAGGTTTCTTTAGTTTTTTTTTTTAAACAGGTTAAAAATGAATTGCTGGCACCAAATTTGGCTTATATAGCCTCATGGAAACGGCGTCGTTTTGCTTAAAACGATAAGCTTCAAAACGGCGTCGTTTCAAAGGTAAGGATCCGCGCGTTGACCCATCACCCAGGAAGGATCTGCGTGCTTTTGTTTAAAGGGCTAATTGCCCAATTGATCCTTCCGCATTTTAATATTTATAATTTCATTTATTTTTATTTTAATTTGACCATAACCTTTTATTTTTGTTTCAATTTAGTCCTAATGGCTATTATAAAATTTATTATGGGAACGACGTCGTTTTTGGGATTAAGGCTAATTGCCTAGGGAGTCTCTCGGATTTTAGCGCGCATTTCAATTAGGTCCAATTTTTTATTTTTAAAACTAACCCTAAAGTTTTATTTTTATTTAAATTTTAATCCTTTTAAAATTTTTTATATATAATTTATTTATTTAAAATGTTTTATATATCATTTATTTTTATTATAAACATTATTTATACATTTAAAAATTATTATATATATTTTTATTTATGTATTATTTGTTATATTATTTATATATTTTATTATATATTTTATTATATATTAAATCATTTTATTATATATATTATTCATTTCTTATTTTATTATATATTATGTTATCTTATTATTTATTATTATATATAATTTTAAAATTATAAATTATTATTAAATATTGTTTTATATATCATTATTAAATATTTAGTATGAAATATTCTAAAATTTACTATAAAATTTTGTCCCTATTTAACATATTATTATTTTTATAAATATATATTAAGTTATTATATCATATAGTATATTTTTAAATATTAACCATTTTCTTAAAATTATCCTTTATTATTTAGATATTTTTAAATATTTTATTTAATACCTCATTTATTTTTATTTGTATTTTAGTTTTGTTATCTTTATTTTTAACTTATTTATATCGTTCATAATCTTTTTATTTATTTAGTATTGTTTTAGTATAATAATTTTATCTCATAAATTATTTGTTATCTTATGTTTTTTATTGTTTTTATATATATTTGCATGAAAATTGATTGTTTATGTTATTTATGATTATGTCTGCATGAAATGTTAATGTATATTATGTAATTTATGTCGTTATTTGTCATTTTCTATATTATATTTGCATGAAATGTTAAAGTATGCATCAAGAAGTTTATATTATTTAGTATTGATATCTTGTAATGTGTTAAATGCATCATTATTTTAAAAAATTATATTTCATTTAATCCAAAAGAATTTAAAAAATGAGGCAATATTTTATATTTAAGAATTCGAGAAATAGTGCCCTAACATGCTGGGTTGTGATTTCCCGTTTGTCTAAATGTTTAAGTATCCTTCTAAATAAATTTTATAAATCAAGAGATGATTTCAGTTACGAAAGTTTAAGAATATCATGTCCAATCATGCTGGATGTGATATTTGTACTTTTTTGGAGCGAAAGAATCTTGATTTTCAACTCAAATTATTCCGATTTAAAAAGGATCCTATTTTTAAATTCTTTCAAACTTTTGTTAAGATAGAAAACTATTCAATTTGGTACCAATTTTGGGCGTTGCGAGAGTGCTCATCCTTTCTCATACGTAACCAACTCCCGAACTTGTTTTCTCTCATTTTCGCGGGCCAAAAACTTTTATAAGGTGATCCAATCACACCTAAAAAGGTTGGTGGCGACTCCCATTTTAAAAATTCCCCTAAAAAAAAGGTTTCGACAGATAACTCGGAGCTTGGTACGGAGGCACTGATCTGGTTGGTAAGGGAAGTTCTGGAAGAAGTGTTCGAGGCAAGAGTTAAGGCGTATGGTGAAACACTTCAGGCTAGGCACTTGGAGTGCAGCAGGAAGAGGGATCACAGTTCCTTTTAAGTTAGTTGTGTTTTGTTTTGATGTGATGTTTGAATATAGAAATTGTAGGCATGTGGTAAATATTTGTTTACTTTTGTGGTTAGATGTTTTGGTTGGGTGTGAGAGGTTTTGAGATTAAGTTAAAAGTGTATTCGTGTAGTTTGGAATTAGAGTGCGCAGTGGGATCGTAGTGGTGTAGATTAAGCTAACCGCTTGTTCAGATAGTTGGAAATTTCGAGGATGAAATTTCTTTAAGGGGGTAGAATTTTAATGCCCTGAATTTAGGCCTAGGAGTTCCTGAACTTGACCCAGGGAAACAAATCTGTGGTAGAGTATGAGGCGGAATTTCTACGCCTTAGTGAGTATGCAAGAGTTATGGTGGCAATGGACTATGAGCATTACGTTAGGTTTGAGGATGGTCTTAGAGATAGCCTCAGAGTATTGATAGCTCCACAAAGGGAGCGAGTTTTCTTGGAGTTAGTGGAGAAAGCAAAGATAGCAGAGGAGGTGAAGCACGCTAAGCGCCTGAATCGGGCAAAAGAAAGAGGTAAGAATGAAAGGGAGGCTAAGACTCCTAGTGTTGGACAGAGACCTAGGGCTAGGGCCAAAGTTAATAGGCTAGTTAGAACAGGGCCCCCTGCTGTCAATCTAGGGGTGCCGCCTTGTGCTACTTGTGGAAAAAGTCATATAGGAGAGTGCTGAAGGAGAACAGTAGCCTGTCTGGGTTGTGGTTCCATGGAGCATCATCCCAGAGAATGTTCTGAAAGACCGAATCAGAGGCAAGTCTTTGGTAGAGGTAATGGACAGCCACCGAGGGTTGGTCAGCAACCGCCTGGAGGCCGTGGTCAGGCCGAGGGTGGAAATGGTTTGGGCCGTGGAGCATCGGGCAGAGGTACTGGTCATGTTGAGCTGAGATAACCGGTGTTGGTCTATGCCAGCACATCGTCAAGAGGACAGAGACGCTCTAGAGGTGAATACTGGTGCGTACTTTACCCATAATGTGCTATTTACTTAGTTTGGAATTAGAGTGCACAGCTGGAGCGTGGTGTGGTAGTCTGTGTTATGCGGTTGTACTGATAGTTGGAAATTTCGAGGATGAAATTTCTTTTAGAGGGTAGAGTTGTAATGCCCCAAAAATCCTGAACTTTCTTTTTATGATGGTTTTGATAAAATGTGTGCTTAATATTCCTAGTCAAGTGTTATTTATATGATATTAGGCCTTGGTTAAGTTTAGAGTTTGAACCTTGGGGTGAAGGAAATTATAGTTTAATAATTAAAAGAACCTTGATGGCAAGTACTTTGGGTTTTAAATAAATAAAGGAAGAACTGGACACAACGAGCCTTGTGTTGGAGTGGCAAGCCGCATCACATGTGGGGCTTAGATGTGGCCTCACATGCATGGCAAGAGGTTTGGGATTCGAATCCCTCCTTGCTCAAAAGAAGGATATATTTTTTTCTCAATAAATGGCCGGTAGTGGCGTTGGATGTGAACCCTGAAGGAAGTGATAAGAGGAGAAATTTAAGGAAGGGATTAAGGAGTTATCAGGGAGAAAAGTTAGGAGATGAGGGGTGCAGAGAAGTGGAGCCGAATAATGAATTTCAGGATAGGTAGATTCGGCTATAGTATATATAGGTGCCGATTTTGGGGATTCTAGGGTAATGACGAAATTTCTTCTCTTCCTTTAGCCGAATTCCTCATTTCTTTTTTTTTTTGTGGTGCCGAAACACTTTTCTCTCTAAGTGCTCAGAAGCCGAATTCCTTGTTCCTTGCTTGACAATTTTCCATTCTTTTCTTCTCAAATTCTCTGTTGATTCACCTTTGGTTTTAGCCTATTCCTTCTTCTCTTCTTCTTATTTGTGCCGAATAACCCCTTTCACCATACAAATCTCAAAAGCTGAATACCTCTTTGGCTAAAGACCCTCTGTGTCGCCACTACTCCCTCTACTTCACTCAATTTTTGTGGCATTAGTATCAAATCTCGAATTTCAGATCTATGCTGAATTACTCCTTAGGCGTTTTTGGGTTTGGATTTAAGGAATACTCGTGATTAGTGATCAAGGAAGGTCTATAAGGCTTGTCGTTTAAGGTTCGTGGCTAAGGAGATCGCAACACGTTTAGTACTAGGTGTGTACATACACTGCACACACACAGTAGATAGCCAAATCCCAAAATGCTAAAAAGTCGAAATGCCAAAAAGCCAGAAGTTTGGCTACAATAGTCTTGCGAGTGCGGGAACACTCGTAAGAGGGAAATCGATAGGTTATCAGAGGCCCCATAAGCAATTCCATAGACTTGGGCCGTGTATTGGCCAATCGGGCCAGAATGAGCTAAATGGGCCCGATGGACTGTAGGGCCCATAGTAGGCAAAATTGGCAATTTGATACTAAGTGATGGAAAATCATATGACTGCATGGCTATGAGTGTGATTGGACCTGACAGGCCATATGAAAGTGATTGGGCCTGATGGGCCATATGAATGTGATTTGGGCCTAATGGGCCATATGAATGAGATTGGGCCTAGTGGGCCATATGCATGTATGTAGACTTGTTTGGGATTTGTAAGGGGTTTTTGGGCCTAGTATCTGTTAACTGCTTAAAAAAACATAAAACTTAATTAATTAATTAATTGTGACCGTGGATGAGTCATAAGGTTAAAGTGTGACAATGGGTATATGCATCTCTAAGATTGGATCTAGAGAGAGCTTGGTATTTAAGCGGTCTTAATGACTCACCTCCTCTTCTCTGGAATCCTACTTGGTGCATAGTATCTATTCATTTTAGCCAACGAGCACTTGTTAATGTGCCAAGGTAAGTAATAAACCCATAATAAAGAGAAATTACCGAAATGCCTTTGAGGGTAAGAATGACTAAAATACCCCTATGTGTTGAATGTAAGATTTATGGATGTTGCATGTGTACCTGTTGCATTCAGATGATATTTTGTTTAGGTTGCATATGGGTTGGGAATTATGGAACGGAGGAAGTATATGAAGATCACATGGTTGCTTGACGACCGTGGATCTACCGATGGCTTTTTAAGCCCAATATATGATTAGCAGCTTTGCTGCAACGTTAGGTAGTACCGCAACCGGGCTACCATTGGAGTGTATCGGATGGGTTGGTCGATATTTATATCCCATATGGAGTGTATCGGGGGATGGAGATGATGTGTAGTGGTTGGATGGGTGGGATTCGTGCATATTTGATTGCTTTACTTCTGTTCTGATATTGAATTAGGCCCAGGCCCAAAACGGTTTGCTATTCCATGCTTTCCTATTTGCCGAGGGTTGTCCACACTGAGTTTTCGAAAACTCATCCCCTCTTTTATTTTTCTCAGATGATCCTCAGTAGGGGGTTCGATAGTAGGAGGGACTCCGATGCGGCCAAATAGCAAGATGACTTAGACTTGTTTTCTTGAACATATTATTTCTAGTATTTTAAGTTAATTCAGTCCGAAATGTAATAAGGCCTTTCCTCTAGTTATTATTTCAAATTAGGATTATTATTTTTATGCATTATATTTGTTAGAAGTAGAACATGGTTTTCCTAAACCATAACTGTTTTTAAATACTACGTTTCCGCAACTCAATTTTTAAATGACAAGTTTTCATAGATCAACTGTTTTAAGTAAAGCTTCGGCAACTAAAAAAAGATTTTACAAAGTAACTATTATCATACAAAAAGGAATGGTTTTTCTTTAAAATACACCTCACTTTGAAAGCAACAAATACAAGCTGGGATTTTACTCAAGGTTTTTATTTCAAAGAATGGTTTTAGATGAAAACAAGGTTTCCGATAAAACACTTCAATATGACACGTTAGGTCTGGCTATAATGTTCGGGCCGGGTTTGGGGTGTTACAACTATTCATGCTCGCGAAGATGCGTCATCCCCTGATGTTATCACTGGTACATTTTCTCTCTATGATACTAATGTAGTTGCATTGATTGATCCTGGATCGACTCATTTTTATATTTGCATGAATTTGGTATTTAGTAAGAATTTGCCTATTGAGTCTACTGAGTATGTGATTAAAGTGTCGAACCACTTAGGCAAATATGCTCTAGTTGATAAAGTTTGCAAGAGTTGTCCTTTAATGATTCGGTGTCACTGTTTTTCGGCTGACTTAATGCTTTTACCGTTTGATAAGTTCGATGTAATTCTCGGAATGGATTGGTTGACTCTACATGATGTCATAGTGAATTGTAGAGGAAAGATTATTGAATTGAAATGTCAAAATATTGAAATTATTCGAATTGAACTGAATGAGTCGGGTGAGTTGCCTATTATGATTTCGTCGATGTTGGCTCAGAGGTATGTAAGAAAAGGATGTCAAGTTATCTTGCGTATGTACTGAATACGAAAGTGTTTGAATTGAAGATCGAACCTGTACCGGTAGTTTGTGAATACCCGGATGTGTTTCTAGAAGAGTTGCCTAGATTAGCACCGATCAGGGAAGTTGAATATACTATTGATTTTGTAATGACCCAAAATTTACGAGCATCGAAAAAGTACATTATCGGGCCTCTGTCTTAACAAAATAGGTTCGTAAATAATTATTAGGAGTAACTGTGAGTCTAGTAATGTGTCTAATTAAGTTTTAATTAGATGAATTTAGTTTAATTAAGAGAAATTAGGAAAAAGGACTGAATTAAGTAAATGGTAAAAGTTTAATTATAGATTAAAAGAAAATAGTAGGGATCAAATAGGCAATTAAGCCTATTCTAATGAATGAGGCGACAAAGCATAAAATCTTTTATTTTTATGATTGTTTAATTATAAAATATATTATTATTGTTATTATTTTATTATATTATAAATTAAATTGATTATATTATTATATTATAAAATAAATTAAGAAAAGACAAGTGTAAGGTAAAAATAAAATACAAGTGTATTAATTTAAATGAGTACATTTGTATTATTTATATATAATTAGTAAAAAGATATTTTATTATTTATTATTAATTAGTAAAATATTTTTATATGATAAATAAATTGAAATTATGATAAGTGGATGGTGATAATAAAATACAAATGTAAAATATATATGTGTATATTTATAATATTTATATTTTTATTAAATAAATATTTAATAATAATTATTATTATTTAATTAATTTTATATTATTATATTAATGAATAAATTAATAAGTTGACAAATGTATGGTGATAGTAAAGTACAAGTGTAATAAATCATATACATACAATTGTAAAATACATATTTATTTACTTATTATTTAAGAAATAATAATAATAATTAAGTTAATATAATAATATAATAAACTAAATTAAAAATAAAATATAAAACAAACAAAATAAAAATAAAAAGAAACACAACCATTCGAAAACAGAAGAGGGAAAGAAGAAAAGAAAGAAAAAGGGGAAATAGAGAATTTGAAGCTTAGAGTTTAATTGGTAAGCTTAATTAAGTCCTTTTCTCTTAATTTTGATGTTTTAGAAGTCTTAAAACAAGGTTTTGATAAAATTAAGTTGATAGTTTAGAAGTTTATAGGTTTTCGAGTATAATTTATGTTGGACAAAAAGATGAATTAGGGATTTAATTGAAAGAATTTCAAGTTAGAATTAATAAAGGGATTAAATTGTGAAGTAAGCTATAAGTTTTATGTTGTAGGAGCTAAATTGAGAAAAATTCAAAATTAGTGAAATACCTGAAAATTTAGTAGTTAAATTTGATTTTGAATGAAATTTGAATAGAAATAGAGTGTGAATTAAATTAGAAAAGTAGATAAATTTATGCTGTAATTAATGGTATAATTATTTTAATTTTCGTAGCTAACGTAATACCGGAGACCTCGACAAAGAAAGGAAAGGAGAAAGTTGACGAAGAGTAATTCGAGAATTACGGTTTGTATTTTTATAAACTGAACTTAACATTTAAATTGTTGTTTTTATTATTATATGTTTATGGAAAGATATTAAGGTAAGTATTAGTGTTTTGATATTGAATTGAATGTATATGAGTATGTAATTATTGTGAAATGGATATTGAAATGACTAATTACTATGAATTGAATAAATGAATTGAATACCCTATTAACTGTATCGGACTGAGTCGGATATAATTGACATGCCATAGGATTGGAAGTGTCCAGGGATACTTCGACCTTTAGTTGATGAGGCATTATAAGTGTCATACTGTTACTTCAACCTTGAGTCGATGAGGCACCTTGTGTATCGTATTGTTACTGTTACTTCGGTTTAATCCGATGAGGTACTCAGTACCGTACTGTTACTGTTTACTTCGGCAAAGCCGATGAGGCACTAAGTGTTGTACTAGTGTGTTGGTTGGATCCATGTATCCGTCTAGGTCTGAGTTATGTTAATAGGGGTACACTACTGTACTGAATAACTAGTAGTTGTTGAATAACTAAATTACTGTACTGAATAACTGATTGTTATCGATTGTTTGATACTGAATAACTGATAGTTATTGAATAACAATAAGCAAATGATTGTTATTGAAAAATAATGATTGATACTGAGTTTGAAATAAAATAGAGCACTGGACTGGAAGGTGAATATTTGAATAGTTATTGAATTTGAGTAGTGTTATATATGTATTTTATAATTATTTAAATGTTGGTTTATAAAAATACCACTGAGTGCAAACTCAGCGTACAGTTTGTTTCTATGCGCAGGTTAGGTACAAAAGTAACTAATGAGTCAGCATCCAAGCCAATCCCGAACTCAAAAACATGGTGATGTACTATTCTATTTTGAAAATGGCATGTACCTAGATTGTAATTTGTTGTTATTTTGATACATAAATATTAATGATAAATGATTGTAATGGTTGTTCCATACAAGTACATATGTCTTAAACATAGTCTATATCATAGCTTTGGGCAATTTTGTTCAATGATAATTTAAATGAATCAATTAGACATCTTATGTTAGATTGTTATAAACATAAAAATGTTAGAACTTTATACTATTAATTTGTTAGAATTAGAGTTGTATAAATTCATGAATTGATTTGTTTGGATTGGTCTCGATTTGAATTTGCAGGGAAGGTTAGATATTTATAAAGGGGTTGTACTAAGTTCGCATATAAAAAAATTCAGAGTATCCGAACAAGTCCTGATTTGATTCTAACGTGTGATTCGGACCTCGAGGGTCCATTATAGGGACTTTATAATTAAATCAAGATATGTATGTCATTTATTTTGAATTAATTGTAATTGTTCGATAGGTCCAGTAATGCTCGTAACCCTGTTTCGGTGACAGTTTGGGGTTAGGGGGTGTTACAAATTTGGTACCAGGAACTTCATCAATACCGATAGCTCCGTATAGAATGGCTCCGACCGAATTGAAAGAATTGAAGTCTTAGTTACAAGAGTTGATAGATAAGGGTTTGCGAGATTGAGTTTTTCGCCTTGGGGTGCACCTATGTTATTCGTCAAGAAGAAAGACAGGTCCATGAGACTTTTTATTGATTATCGTCAACTTAACAAGGTTACGATAAAAAAACAAGTATCCTTTGATAAGAATTGATGACTTGTTTGATTAGATGAAAGGGACAATAGTTTTCACAAAGATAGACTTGAGATCAGGCTATTATCAGTTGAGGGTTAAAGCTTTTGATGTGCCAAAGACCGCATTCAGAATAAGGTAGGGCATTATGAATTTCTTGTTATGCCTTTTGGATTAACAAATGCTCCTGCAGTTTTTGTAGACTTGATGAATCGAATTTTCTGACCGTATTTAGATAAGTTTGTGGTTGTATTGATTGATGACATCTTGATTTATTCTCGAGACGAGCCTGAGCATGCCGAACATTTAAGAATTATATTGTAGACTTTGAGAGATAAGAAATTGTTTGCTAAATTCAACGAAAGTGAGTTTTGGCTCTGAAAAGTTACATTTTGGGGACACATTGTTTCAACGGAAGGTATACTGGCTGACCCGAGTAAGATTTCGGCAGTTGTTGATTGGAAACCACCGAGAAATGTATCCGAAGTTAGAAGCTTTTTAGGTTTGGCTGGATATTATCAAAGTTTTGTTTAGGGATTTTCGATGATTTCGACTCCTATGACCAAATTGTTACAAAAAGATGTGAATTTGATTGGTCTGAGAAATGTCAAAGGAGTTTTGAACAGTTGAAAGCGTTACTGACTGAGGCATCGGTATTAGTGCAACCTGAATCAAGAAAAGAGTTTGTGATTTTTATCGATGCGTCCTTGAACGATCTTGGTTGTGTGTTGATACAAGAGGGTAAAGTGATAGCTTATGCCTTGAGACAGTTGAAACCTCATGAAACGAATTATCTGACGCACGACTTGGAATTGGCTGCTATTATGTTCGCTTTAAAATTTTGGAGACACCATTTATTCGGTGAAAAATGCCACATCTTTACTGATCATAAGAGTTTAAAGTATTCGATGACTCAAAAAGATTTGAATTTGCAACAACAGAGATGGCTCGAACTATTGAAAGATTATAAGTTAGTGATAAACTATCACCCGGGGAAAGCGAACGTAGTTGCAGATGCTTTAAGTAGAAATACTTTATTTGCTTTGAGGGCGATGAATAAGCGGTTAACTTTATCTGATGATGGATTGATTTTTGGCCTAGTTGAAAGCTAGAACGGTATTTCTTCAACAAATTTACGAATCTCGAAAAGATGATAATGAGTTGCAGGCTAAAAGAGTTTAATGCCAATTGAATAGTGATTCAGAATATCAGATTGGATTGGATGATTGTTTGAGGTTCAGAGTTAGGATTTATGTACTAAGAAATACTGACCTAATACAAAAAATTCTCCATGAGGCACATAATGGTTGTTTATCTGTTCATCCTAAAAGTACAAAGATGTATAATGACTTGAAGGAATTGTATTGCTGGTCAAGCATGAAATGAGACATTTCAGAGTTTGTAACGAGGTGTTTGATTTCTCAACAAGTGAAAGCCGAACATCAAGTGCCTTCGGGTTTACTTCACCCTGTGACTATACCCAAGTGGAAATGGGGTAGAGTTACGATGGGTTTCATATCAGGGTTACCTTTGACTCCGAAAAAGTAAGATGATGTATAGGTCATTGTTGATAGATTGACGAAATTGACTCATTTCATTCTCGTACGTACCGATTATTCACTAGATAAATTAGCTTAATTGTACATTGCTGAGATTGTTAGATTGCATGGAGTGCCTGTTTCTATTATTTCAGATAGAGATCCGAGGTTTACGTCGCGATTTTGGAAGGAATTGCAAGAAGAATTGGGTACGAAGTTGAATTTTATTACTGCATTCCATCTGCAAACTGATGGTCAATCTGAGAGAGTGATTCAAATTATCAAAGATATCTTCACCATTGTATTTTAGAGTTCGAAGGTAGTTGGCAAAAATATCTACCGTTGGTCGAATTTGCTTATAACAACAGCTATCAATCGAGTATAAAGATGGCACCTTATGAAGCATTGTATGGTCGCAAGTGCCGAAATCCACTATACTAGACTGAGCTCAGTGAGAAACAGATTCACGGGGTTGATCTGGTTAGAGAAATCAAAGAGAAAGTGAAAGTAATTCATAATTGTTTAAAAGCAGCTTTGGATCGATGGAAATCGTATGCAGATTTGAAACGGAAGGATATCGAATTTCAAGTTGGTGATAAAGTGTTTCTGAAAGTGTCTCCATGGAAGAAAATTCTTAGATTTGGATGCAAAGGCAAGTTGAGTCTGCATTTCACTGGGACGTATGAGATTATTGAAAGAATAGGGCCAGTGGCATATCGGCTAGCTTTGCCATCAGAATTAGAAATGATCCATAATGTATTTTATGTGCCGATGTTGCGATGATACCAATCAGACCCTTCGCATGTAATTTTCCCAACAGAGATTGAGATTCGTCCCGATATGACATATGGTGAAGAACTAATCAAGCTGTTAGCTCGAGAGGTTACACAATTGAGGAATAAAAGTATAGCTCTAGTGAAAGTTTTGTGGCAACGACACGAGGTTGAAGAGGCTACATGGGAACCCAAGGAAGCTATGAGAAAACAGTACCATACCTCTTTTCTGGTAACATTTTCAGGGACGAAAATCCCTAAATAGGGGAGAGTTGTAACAGCCCATTTTTTAGTCAAATCAGAACAGTGGTTTCAGGACCATGAATCCAAAGTAGAAATATTTATTTTATTATTTCTTTAAGGTTTACAGCATGATAAAATAATTGTGTGAAAATTTCGTTAAGAAATTTTATCGATTGAGTGTCCAATTTGACTAGAAGGACTAAATTGCAATAGGTGTAAAACTTGAATTCTATAAGTTAAAGGCGTCTAATTTCTATGAAGATTTAAATTGGAGGTCCTTAAATGAGAATTAGACCATTATATTATATGGACATGGTTAAGTATGTTTTTTGTAACGCCCCAAAATCCTGAACTTTCTTATTATTTCGGTTTTGATAAAATCTGTGCTTAATATTCCTAGTTAAGTGCTAATTATGTGTTAATAGGCCTGGGTTAGTTTTGGGGTTCGAACTTAGGGGTGAAGGAAATTATAGTTTAATAACCAAAAGAACCTTGTTGGCTAGTGGATTGGTTTTTAAATAAATAAAGGAGGATTTGGACACAAATAGCCTTGTGTTGGAGTGGCAAGTGGCATCACATGTGGGGCCCATTGGTCGCGTCACATGCATGAAAATGAGGTTTGGGGTTCAAATCCCTCCTTGCTCAAAAGGAGGATTAATTTTTGCTCTATAGATGGTCAATAGTGGCGTTGGATATGAACTCTGTAGGGAGTGATAAGAGGAGAAATTTAAGGAAGGGATTAAGGAGTTATCAAGGAGAAAAATTAAGGGATGAGAGATGTGAAAAGAGGTGGAGCTGAATTGGGAAATTGGGGATAGGAAATTCGGCTGTTATATATATAGGTGCCAAAACTATTTCTCTTCCTTTAGCCGAATTCTTCATTTTATGTTGCCGAAACACTTTACAGTCTAAGTTCTCAGAAGCCTAATTCCTTACTCTTTGCTTGCCTTTCTCTTCTCAATTCTCTTTTGACTCACCTTTGGTTTAGCCGATTCCTTCTTCTCTTCTTCTTTGTGCCGAATAACCTTTTTCACCATACAAATCTCAAAAGTTGAATACCTTCTGTGCCGCCACTACTTCCTCTACTTTGGCCGATTTTAGTGTAAGTACTTGCTCTTCCAGTCAGTTTTTCTAGTATCGATTACTCCTGTCCCTTACTCTTTCTAAATCAATTTTGGTAGGGGATTAGTATCGAATCTCAGTCTTTTGGATCTCTGTTGATTTGCTCATTAGGTGTTGAGACTTTGGTAAGTGTTCTTCACTTTAGTAAGGATTGGCCGAATGCGCCTTAGGAGGGAAGGGTGACTTATGTTGGATACAAGCCACCCATTATGTCTTTTTTTAACGATAAAGGTTAATGCAGATCTGGAAAGTACTCGTGATTAGTGATTAAAGAAAAACTATTAAGGCTTGGCGTTTCAGGTAAGGTTAAGGTGATATTTTGACTTTTGGTAAAAGTATTCGATAAGTATGTGTGATTAATCATTGAGTGACATTGATTGTAGGTTCGTGGCTAGGGAGATCACAACATGCTCTATTACTAGGTATGTACATACACTACACACACACTGTAGATCGGCAAATCCCGAAATACCAAAAAGCTAAAATTTTGGCTACAATAGACTTACGAGTGCGCGAACACTCATAAGGGGAAATTGATAGGTTATCAAAGGCCCCATGATTGATACCATGGAGTTGGGCCGTGTATTGGCCAACCGGGCCAGAATGGGCTAAATGGGCCCGATGGACTGTGTTGCCCATAATAGGCAAAATTGGCAACTTGATACTAAGTGATGAAAAATTGTATAAAAGCATGACTATGAATGTGATTTGGGCCTAATGGGCCATACGAATGTGATTTGGGCCTAATAGGCCATAGGAATGAGATTGGGCCTAGTGGGCCATATGCATGAATGTAGACTTGGATGGGCTTTGTAAGGGGTGTTGGGCTTAGTTTCTAAAACTGCTTAAACAGACATAAAACTTAATTAATTAATTGTGACTGTGGACGAGTCATAAGGTTAAGGTGTGGCAATGGGTGTATGCATGTCTAGGATTGGATCTAGGGAGAGCTTGGCACTTAAGCAGTCTTAATGACTTACCTCCTCTTCTCTGGAACCCTACCTAGCGCATAGTATCTGTTCCCTTTAGCCAACCAGGACTTGTTATAGGGCCAACATAAGTAATAAACCCATAATAAAGAGAAATTACCAAAATGCCCCTAAGGGCGAAAAATGCCCTTAGGTGTTGAAAGTTAGATTTACAAATGTTACATGTATATCTGCTGCATTCATATGATATTCTGTTTAGGTTGCATATGGGTTGGGAATTACGGAACAGAGAAAGTATATGAGGATTGCATGGCTGCTTGACAACCGTGGATCCACCGACAGCTATTAAGCCCAATATGTGATTAGCAGCTTGCTGCATTGAAGGTAGTATCGAAACCGGGCTACCATTGATGTGTATCGGATGGGTGGGTCAATATTTATATCCCCACATGATGTGTACCGGGGGACAGAGTTGGTGTATAGCGGTTGGAATGTTGGGGTGGGTTGCACAGCATTGCTTGTATGACATTATGGTGATTGATGTTTGCTTAAGACTCTTTGAGGGTTGTACACACTGAGTTTTCAAAAACTCACCCCCTCTTTTATTTTTCTCAGGTGATGCTTAGTAGGAGGATCGACGATTGGTGGGACTTCGTGGTGGCCAGAAAGCTAGACGACTTGGACTTGATTTTTGTTTTGAAAAAACTTATAGTTTCTAGTTCATTAAGTTATTTCAGACTGGATTGTAATAAGGCCCTCCCTCTGGTTATTGTTCAAATTAGGATTATTATTTTCATGCATTATATTTGTGAGAAGTTGAACATGGGTTCCCTAAACCATAGTTTTTGAAATACTACGTTTCAGCAACTAAATTTTTAAATGATAAGTTTCCATAAATCATATGTTTTAAATAAAGCTCCCGCAACTGAAAAGAGACTTTACAAAGTAATTAAGGTTTTTCATTCTAAGGAAGGGTTTTCATTAAAAACAAGGTTTTCGATAAAACACTTCAATGTGACACGCTGGATCCGGTCATAACGTCTGGGCCGGGTTTGGGGTGTTACATTTTTAATGTTTTTCATTAAGGGTATTTTAATAAATTGGTCATTAAATGGATTAATAAGTAAAATAAGGCCAAAATTTTGTTCATCTTCTTCCTCCATAGCCAAAAATTAGGAGAATACATAGCTAGGGTTTTTGGCCAAGCTTTCAAGCTCGATTGTAAGTCTGTTTTTGTCCCATTTTTAATTATTTTCATATTTTTGAGATTGTTGTAACTTGATTTAGCTATTTCAAGGACTAATTTGAAAGAAAATTAAAGTCTAAAATTTTACCCATGTTAGATTTGCTTGTATTTTGATGTTTGATGGTAGAAAATGCATGTTTATTGTTAGTTAAACAACGTTTGTAAAGTGATTTTCGATAAAAACCTTAAATAGGGACTTATTTGTAAAAGTCTATAAAATGTGTAGAAAAGTGTGAATAAATGAAAAATGTGGATTGTTATGAGTACAAACAACAATCAGCTAGGCTTGGGTTGTAATGAAATTGAATGAAATTCATTTTATGAGCCTAGGGACTAAATTATAAAATGTTGAAAAGTTAGAGGCAAAAATGTAAATTTTTCATAATGTGTTTTTGGGCTGAATTGAATAATATGATGATTAAATAAGTTAAATGTGGTATTATAGATCAAGAAAAACAAAGTTTGGGTCTAGATTAGGGGAAAAGTAAAGTAGCTGACGAATAGATCCTTTTGGCCATTTTTGGAACCGAAGTAAGTTCGTATGTTAAATAAGCTTTACTTTAAATGTATTTTAAATGCTTTAATTTATGCATGATTTTTGTAATCGACCTTACGGACACGTTCAACGATGTTTTGGAAAGCGAGAAATCCCAATCAAACCTTAAGAATAGATTAGGATACAAGTGACATGTCACTAGGGTTTTATGTTATGTGATCCGGGTGCTGGTCCTGTACGTCCTACTGGTGGTTGAGTATACTTGCATATGTTACGGTTACTTGACAGATTGTGTGAGCAGCACCGACTAGCTAGGTCCTGACAGACAGCTTGTGTGGGAATGCCCGTTAATGGCTCGAGAGCGAGCATATATGTGTTATGAGATAGAGGTAGCAATGGCTACGTATGTGGTACCTTGTGTGCAAGGTTTACTCGAGTATCTGATATTATTATTCCGAGTGGTTCATTGGGTATGAAAAAGATGAGAATGTGTATGAAATTACTTCGAGATGGTATAGGTATGTAGTTAAAGCTTATGATTATTAATTCGTGAAATGACGATTTCAAGGTAAATTTGTGATGGAATGAATTATGATCATGAGATTTTGGTAAATTACATTATCTTATGTTAAATTACTTGCATGTTAATGTATGGTGGTTAGCTTATTTCTTTCGTACAAGCTTACTAAGCTATATAACTTACTCCGTTTTATTTTCCATGTTTTATAGTGTCACCAAGCTAGCTCGAGTTGGAGATTATCGGAGTTTGCATCACACTATCAAACTGTTATTTTGGGTACCAATGATTTTAAACATTTTGAGAATATGGCATGTATAGGGACTTGGTCATTTTGTTATTTCTGTCATCTTATTTTAGCCAAATGTATTGGCTTGTAATAGTCATAGGTTTGTTTAGATATTTAGCCACGTAACTTGGCTCATCTTAGTTGAATTGGTTGTCAGCTTATATATATATTTATATATGTATGCATGTGCAATTATCTCTTGTGTGATGTGGTATATAAATGATTGGTGAATGGTTGAATGTGATTTAATGGTTTGTTGTTGAATAGTTGAGATTGGCTTATTGGTATGCTATGAAATTTATGGAGAATCATGCATGTTATTGGTAGCCATATAGGAACCTGCAGGATGTGAGTTGATATGATTTGGTTTGGTAAAATATGATGATGTAAATATGTTGAGTGTGGATAATGGAATGGCATGATTTGGCCTTGTTTGTGGATGTTTTGGTTGCCTAAGTATACCATGATTTATGTCATTTAAATTGTGTAAGTGTGTGTGCAAATGAGGGTGACGAATGGCTTGGTAAATAGCTTTTATTCTATTTAGACCGGTAGACACACGGGCGTATGTCTAGGCTATGTGTGACACACGGTCTGCCCCATGGGCATGTGTTTTCGCCATGTGGCTATTGCACCTTAATTTTGAGAAACAGAATGCTCATAATTGAGCACATGGGCGTGTGTCTCAGCTGTGTGACGGACATGGCCTCAAGCATAGGTGTGTGTCCCGACCGTGTGAAGTCTGTACCTATTTTATGAAAATTTAATTAACCACACGACCTAGCGTACAGGCGTGACTCTGCTGTGTGACCTCAATTTGTTCATTCTTTGCAAAACAGAGAGTTACACGGGTTACAAACACGGGCGTGTGTGACCACACAACTTGCCCACACGGGCGTGTCTCAAATCACACAGGCGTGTGACCCCTTGTTCATAGCAAGAATTTTTTAAGTAATGTAAAAATTTCCTAAGTGCTCGGCTTAGTCCCGGACCATTTCCAAAGATGTTTTGGGCCTCATAGGCTCGTATTAGGGACTTTATGATTCAATACAAATGGTTTAATTTGGATGAAAATTTATGACTCGATTTGTATGTTTGCTTGCGATGTAAGTCTAGGAATGCCTCGTATCCTGTTCTGGTGTTGAATACGGGTAAGGGGTGTTACAGATCAAGCTATGTTGTTGTTACACTCTTTGTCCTCTTGTTATAAAACTTTCAGTGAAACTCAGATTTATGTTAGAGATCATCTCTCATTCGAGGATGTGGGGGGGGAATCTTCTGAGTAAGGATAAACTCAACAATGAGTTAGGCCCAAACAAAAAATCAAATAGGCAAGTCTCTGTTCTAGTTGCAAGAGACAGACAAAAAACTGGAAAGAAAGATCGAAACAAGTCTACTGCAAGGTCCAAATCCCAAAATCGTGACAAATATTGTGGCTATTGTAAAAAGGTGGGATATGTTAAGGTAGAATGTTGGAAACTTCAAAATAAAGTCAATAGGGATGTCGAAAATGATAAGAAAGATAAGCAAAAAGCTAAAGTTGTTGATGCTAGTGTAGTCGATGGCAGAGGTGATGATTTCTTGTTGGTGTGAACGAGAGAAATCTCTCATCTTACTTCCAAATGGATCTTAGATTCTGGGTGCTCCTATCACATGTGTCCCAACAGGGACTGGTCCTCCACGTACAGTTCAAGTGAAGGTGGAGTTGTGCTGATGGGGAATAACTCTCCACATAAAATATTTGAAATCAGAACTTTACAAATTAGGATGCATGACAGAATTATTCAGACACTTTCAGATGTCAGATATGTTCCTGATTTAAAGAAAAATATTATCTTCTTAGGAACTTTGGATTCTAATTGTTGGAGGATAGTCATTGAGTCAAACGGATTAAAAGTTTCTGATGAGAGCACAAAAAACGACATCTTATACATTCTACAAGGGTCAACAGTTACTGGTGCGGCTGCGATTATCAAAGAAAATCAGAAATTGCCACTATGTCACGTTGAGAATCAAGTTCTTAGTATAATATATATACATATACATATATATATATATATATATATATGTTTACTTGATATACTTAGTAATATAATAGTATGTTTCCGAGAAATATAGCTTTCATCTCAAAGGATGTAACACCCCTTACTCGTATTTGACGCCGGAACAGGGTACGAGGCGTTACCGGACATAAACTCACACAATCATACAAACCAAGAAACAAATTTTTTTCCAAATTTAAAAATTTTCGTTCACATGCATATCGTCCCTATAGCGGGTTTACGAGGCCCAAAACATACATTAGAGGTGGCTCGGGACTAAACCGAGAACTTTGGAAAACTCAAATTTTTTTTATCAAAATAGGGGTCACACGCCCGTGTGGCTTGGGACACGCCCATGTGGGTAGGCCGGATGGTCACACATGCCCATGTTCTCAACCCACCTAACTCTCTGTTTATGACGTCATGCACAATTAGGGGACACAGAGTCAAGTCACACGCCCGTGTCCCGAGGCCATATCCTTCACACGACTAACACACACGGACGTGTCTCTGCCCGTGTGGCCAAGAAAATTTCTATTTAACAAGTCATTTTCCACCCTCATTTGCACACTCACATAAAAATTTCAATGGCACTTAACATAGCAAAATTAAGCTACCAACACAACCATAATCAAGGCTTAAACATATCAAAACAATTATTTACTGTTTATAACAAAACTGTCAACTTGAGTCATAGTCACTAAATTATTTATATCTTGAGCTACAGAACTCCAAATTAAGATCCTCTTGATTTTTCCAAAACTAGATTCAAATATCTGTCTACCATAAAATTTTAAGAATTTATGGTTTATCCAATAAGTACATTTAATTCTTCAAATTCATCCATGTTCTGCTGTTTGATAGTTTCGACCTTTCTTCACTAAAAATTAATTATCTCTTAGTACGGGATTCAGATGATGTTCCCATTTTTTCTATTGAAAATATACTCATTAGTAATTTAAAAATATAAATTTTAAACCCCAAGTATTTTTATACAATTTTTAATGATTTTCCAAATTCAGAATAGGGCAACCCGAAATCATTCTAACCTTGTCTCATAAAAATTCAAATATCTCATACAATGAAATTCTTTTGCTTACATCGTTTTATCTATGTAAAACTAGACTCAATAGGATTTAATTTTATATTTTATTAAACCTCTAATTTGATTTCCAAAATTTTTGGTGATTTTTCAAAGTTATACTACTGCTGTTGTCTAAAACTGTTTTAATGCTAATTTTATCTTTCATGATTCCCTTGTACTAACTTTCATTAACATACCATTATAAACCACATCAAGCAATGACATTGGCATAGGCATATGAGTAATTAATATACTTGCAACCCATTAGCCAATATAAGCCAATTTATAAGGCTACATACCAAATCAAATATTTATTCATTTCAAGCCAACACATTTGGCCATATCATAATAACACATACACAAAATGAATAAGTCCCTATACATGCCATGAACTTAAGAGGTTTGTATTCATTTTTGCCCATGATGAAGCTTGATAGTGTGATGACATCTCCGGCAGTCTCCAACCCGAGCAAGCTAAATTAACCTATAAGACATGGGAAAGGAAGGGGGTAAGCTACATAATATAACTTAGTAAGTTCATATACAAATAATAAACAACTATTAACATTCATTTACTTTATCCATCCATAAGAGTACTATGATTTCAATTGGAATTAGATTTTAAGATTTCTACTTATCCATTCATAGTGCTTCCTCCTTTAACTCATAAACACCATTTATGTAACATCCCGAATTAGGGCCTAGTCGAAACAGTGGTTTTGAGACCAAAAATCTGAGATAGAAATAATTATTATATGATTCTTATGAGGTCTATGATATGAATGCATGCTTATGTGAAAGTTCCATGAAGAAATTCTATGCATAAAATGTCTAATTGAATTTTAGAGACCAAATTGAATAAGATGCAAAACTTGCATTCTAGAAGCTTTATGCATGAAATTTCTTTAGATTATGAATTAGAAGGTCCTAATTAGCAATTTGACCAATTTCTATAATTTTGGACAAAAATGGGCATGCATAGGAAAAAATTGAAAGAAATGTACAAGGGTATTTTGGTTATTTGGTAAACAAAGAATAAAAAGGGAAAAATAAGTTAAAAATGTGCTCATCTTCTCCAAGTGATAGCCGAATTTTTCAATAGCCATAGCTAGGGTTTTGTTCAACATTTCAAGCTTGATTGTAAGTGCTACTAGCCCCGTTTTTAATGTTCTTTGTATTTTCGAAGTCTTTGAAGCATGATCTACCCATTTCTAGCTATATTTTGAACTAGGCTTCATGTATGAAATTTTACCCATGTGTAACATGCATGTATTTTGATGATTAATGGAGGAATATGAATGTTTGATACATGATAAACATATTTTGCTAGGTGATTTTTAGTGAAAACACCAAAAAGGGGGACTTGTTTATAAAAGTGGGTAGTAAAAATGTGAAATAAAGGAAAATGTGGGCTGATATGAGCATGGTATAGGTTCGGCTAGACTTGGATAACAAAGAAAATGTATGCATCTCATTTTACGAGCCTAGGGACTAAATCGTAAATAAGTTAAAAGATAGGGGTAAAAAGGTAATTTTACCAAAGCATGAATTATGGATTGATTTGAATAATGTGATTAATAAAAAAGTTAAATTTGGCATTATAGATCAAGAAAAACGTGAACCAGGTCTTGATCGAGGAAAGAATAAAGTATACAACTATTAGACTCGATTACCATCATTTTGTACCTAGGTAAGTGCATGTGTAAATAATGTGACAATGTATTATATTTTGATGTGCTAACATTATGTGATAAATGTTTTATCAATATTATGTATGCTATGCCTAATGATAACTTTTTAAGTATGAATGATATTGGTTGTTATCCACGACGTTACGAGCAAGTACGATGGAGATGCTATGTGTCTATGAGAAAGAATCCCATTTGAACCTTAGGAATAGTTTAGGATACAAGTGACATGTCACTAGGAATTAAGAAATTCGAACTCATTGAGTTGGTCTGGGTTCATGATATGTATGTGGCATCCAAGCTCGTTGAGTTGGTCCGAGTTCATAATGGATGCAATACATGTAATTGGGTTTCAGGCAACGAACTTGTGTGTTCTACCGGTGGCTAGGTAATCCTTGAGTAGGTCGGATACTTGACAACTTATGTGAGCAGCCCATGTAGTTACACCTTGATCAATAGCTTATATGAGCAACCCCATGAGTAGCTCATTTATGAGCGTTACATGTTATGAGGTAGCTTTAGCTACGTATGTATATGTGGCACTTATGTGCAATTTTTTCGCGTATATAATAGTATTCCGAGTGTTCAACGGGTGATGCAATGGATGTGATGAAAGTCCCAAGGAGGGCATGTTAAAGAGGTATGGTTATATGATATACTACGATTAGGCCCATATAAGGGACGATATGCATGTGTTTTTTGAATTGGTAGAAATTTTATGGTCTGATTTTACATGTATGTGTATGTTTAAGTCCGGTAATGCCTCGTATCCTATTCCGGTGTTGGACACGGGTAAGAGGTGTTACAATTTACATGCCTTAGCATTAGCGTAGCCACTATAGTCTTCTCATTATAACATATCACATTAACTAACAAGTTATTTCCATCCTCTTAATCACATGCACATTATTTGTAAGTAATCATAATTTCAACATATAGTTCAACCACCTTTCACTTGTCTAAGCTCGTATCTTACTATATTCTCATAATATCTTTATTTGCCAATTATGTCTGTCTTTCTTTTCCTCATATCCAAAGAGACACAATTTAAATAAATGAACCGTAAAATATTACAAATCAATTATGCTCCTAAGCCTATCACATGATCATTATCAAATCTTATCATGCATCCATTCATCATAAATATAGATCATTTGTCACAAGGTTATCAATATTTCACAAGTATAACTTGTTCATGTAAATTCTCACCAAGAATTCATCATTTACTAAGCTCACTTCACATGAGTTCTGTGTACATACCTATACCACTCGAAATATGGTTGCATACTTTCTCATTCTTAACATACCCGTTGAAATACAATTCAAGCACATAATCATATTAGATCATATCTCAATTCAGCCCAACAGCCTAACACATAATCATCATTTATATTTATCATATATCCAACATCACAAGTATGTGCACTATCCATCACAGTGGGTATTAAACAATTCTTTCCACAATAATCATGAATTTACAATTATAGGCTTACGTACATGCCTGTTTACTTGTAGTAATTTCATTCTCATACTCATCTTTGATTTACCCGTTGAACCACTTTGGAATACTAAGGATGATCGGGGATCTCATACTCATAGTACCGTATCAATGCCATATCTTGGATATGGTCTTACATGAAATATAATATCGATGCCATGTCCCTGACATGGTCTTATATGAAACCACATACCGATGCCATATCCCAGATATGGTCTTATTCAGAATCTCAGTAGCCTTAATATCATGACATTTGTATTCTACATTTGAAGTTAAATCGTGATTTCTCATTTCTCGAAACTTCGTCAAAATCGCCATTAATCAATTTCATAAAAACAAATGTATACAATTCATGCAATATCAAAATATTAAATACATAATATAAGGTTGCATTATTTACGCATGAACTTACCTCAACACCAAAATGGCAAAAGGGACCTAACCATCAATTTCTCATTTTTCCCTCGTTCTAGGTCCAAACCTCGTTTTATTTTATATATAATGCCACATTAAGTCTATTTATTAGTCACATTAGTCAAAGTGATCCAAAAATCATACTATGAAAAAATTATATTTTTACCCCTAAACTTTGTCATATTTACACTTTTGCCCCTAGGCTTGTAAAATGATTTTTATTCAATTTATTTGCATTTTAAGCCTGTCCAAATCATTTTCATAACTATATTAGCCCACAATTTCCACTAAATCACACTTTTATGACAAATTTTATAACTTTTACAAATTAGTCCTTTTTAACGTTTTCACCGAAAACTACTTAGTAAAAGATTCATATTCCTCCTTTAAACATCAAAATACACAAATGTAACACATGGGTAAATTTTTAAACATCAACCCTAGCTCAAATAAATAGTAAAAATAGATAGATCTTGTTACGAGATTGCAAAAACGTAAAAATCATTAAAAACGAAGCTAGAATGGACTTACAATCGAGCCTGGAAGCTTGTAAAACCTAGAGATGGTTTCTCCATGCAAGTTTCGTCCAAGAGGTTGAAGATGGACAAAAAGTGGCTTTTAATTTTGTTTTTAATTCATTTTAATAACTAAATGACCAAAATGCCCTTAATGAAAAACTTTGGAAACATGCCTAACCATGCGCATTTTTGTCCACCAACTTATCCAATGGTCTAATTACCATATAAGGACCTCCAATTTAAAATTTCATAACAATTGGACATCTCTAGCTTGTAAAACTCAGCTTTTTCACTTTTTACGATTTAGTCCTTTTGACTAAATTGAGTGCCCAAACGTCAAAATTTTCAAACGCAATTTTGATTTCGTGAAATTGCAGACCATAAAAATGTAATAAAAATAAATTTTCTTATGTCAGATTTGTGGTCTCAAAACCACTATTTCGACTAGACCCTGAATTAGGATGTTACAACTCTCCCCCCTTTAGGGATTTTTCATCCTCGAAAATCTTACTAGAAGAAGTTGGTTTCAACTCTCATGAAACACTTTCACAAAAATTCTAAGAAGCACAAACCGAATTCACCCCGTATATCTCTTTCCACTAAACTTTGGACTTTAGCACACAGTACCGGAGCATATCGTCAAGATTTCAGTTACTCTCTCAGGAATTCATATACTCAGTTGTTCTGTCAAATAAAAACTCTGTACATACTGAAATGATCTTACAGATCTTTGCTAAACAATCAACCACAATCCAAATAACATCTTCCTTTTTAGAGAAAAAGACAATCACGATACGAATTCTATATTAACTCTATTTCATTATCACTCTCGCACAATCACAGACTGTATTAGTCCTGAATACACTTGATGTTCGGCTTACTTGCTAACAAATAGATATCTGATCATAATTCCAAAATATCATTGTACATACTTATTCACTATGACATTTCTAAGCTTCTCGGTTTCGCAAGGAAAACCCCACTTTAGCATTTAATATAGCTAGAATTAGATTGTCATCAAATAAGGTTAATCAAGTAACCAATACTCACAAAATAAACAAAGATTTTCCATCCAGGCTTCTATAACTATAACTGCTTTCTCAGAGATTAAATCAATAACTTACTCGAAATCTTTCATCATCACAAACCATTGACATTGTTTTAAATTTCAGATCTTTCTAGGACATTCAATACTTTATCTTTTTGGACCAGGAAGCACTTAACATTTCCCATCGAACACACAAAGTCATCCAATTCTCAACACAGGCATAATAGCAACCATCTCTAAATCACCAGCCTAACAGTTCTTTTTAATGAGACATTAACCGTTTGAAAGTAGAAACTACCTTTTATATTATTGTATTAAAATACATTCCAATTTGTTCAATAGTACATCACAAAAATCACAATTTCTTTACTCAATTTAGCCGATCCCAGAATCATTGCTTTGGTTAACGATACCTTTAACTGTTTGGAACTTTACTAACACGAATCCTACTACTTAAACTTTCATAAATGCGTTAACCTTTCAAAACTGAACAACTTTAACTCATAATAACATCATTTGGTTAGAGCAATCCAATAAGTATATATCTATATCATACTTTCTAGAATATAATTTCCTCATTTAGACTATCCATCTATATATATACTCATGAATTCACATAATTTATTCCTTTAGCTAAGGACATGCTTAAATACATATAACTCAAACTACATCTCAACAAATCAACTTACTCTAATAAAAACAACTGGGTTGATTTCAACTATCGTATAATAACATATCACTATACTCTTTTCGACCGTATTACCTCCAGGAAACAAATATCCTGATTGAATTCATCGACTTAAACTTACTAGCTCTGGAATTTCCATCGTAGCAAAGATAATACACTTTCTAAATATGCATATAAGACAAAACATCATCCAGTAGATACAAAAGAATAGTCTCACATAAGTTTTCACCATCAAATTTTATTCTAAACATACTAGAATAGAGTTTCGAAGAGAGATAAAATGATACCAATCATAAACCAACCAGGCTAATAGTGCTTTCGACTAACATTAGAGTTAGCTAACATTTTTGCAACATAAGAACTTTATCAGAAAATGAACAATCACACACTATCTCTAAGAATAAGGAATATATAAATATCCAGAAGAGGTCATCATAATTTATTCAATCATAATTGTTAGACATAGACACTTTACAATTCAAACATCATTTCTCGGATTAATTCTGTTATCATAAACCCTATATTATTCTATTCACCGTGGGAGGGATTTCGGCAAACACTTACCTAATTGAGCCTATTAGCCGAGACTAACTTCTTCTTTACCCGTGACATTGCATAGTCCGTATAATCTTTAAAAGAATCTGATATTTCTTCTAAAACTAATTTCATTTGTCACACCATACGCAACTCTATTTGCATTACTAATTATTTCATCACAGAACTCTTTAGTTTCCCACTTATAAACTTATTCAACATGATTCGCATGAATTTTCGTCATAAAAGCAACATTGTAAAAGGGTGAGGTCGTAAAGCCTTTAACTTGACTTTCATAATTACACATATCTGACATAGCATACATCATTAACGTCATATCATCATAATCACATAGTTCACTTCAAGTAAATTATCACACTTATTCATTTTACAAATGTTAGATGTCATCCATAATTTCAAATAGTGAATTTACTTACTCAAGCTCAATATTAATATCTACTTAAATTCCAACACTTAGCTTCAATTTTACTTAACATCATTTGTCAAATTAGAGACGTCTTAGGGTTGAGTATGTGGTTTACTTGATGCCATAGTCCAACTATGGTCTTACACGAAGTCTCATATCGATGCCAAAGCCATGTCTCAGACATGGTCTTACATGGGATCACATATCGATGCCAATGCCATGTCCCAGACATGGTCTTACATGGGATCATAGCGCCATAGCCCAGCTATGGTCTTACATGTCATTACGATGCCATAGCCCAGCGATGGTCTTACACGTACTCAAATGTACTACCATGGTCCAACCATGGTCTTATTCGTCAATTCATCATTGAACGATCGTACTCATCTCCTGCGTTCTACTCAATTTGATTTTCCAGTTTAATTTTCATACCATTATAATATTCATGGTTCAATAACAAAGTTTTAAGACAAAACATTATATATATTCTCTAATTTAACACTTAAACATGAGATTCAACTATATAGACATACTGATTATGCACTATTCAAAAAAGTGTATATACACAAATTTCGTCCATTGGGTTAGTTTACTTATCATATTCACTTAATCAAATAGGTTGGGTACATAACATCATATGAATGCCAACATATATGGATGAGTTTATCACAACATAAACCATCTTTTCATTTCAGTTTTCCACATTTCTCAACTTATGGTTATCTCATTTCGTATACTAACACATACATATCATGAATTTCTATTCATACCTTTCCAAATTTTGACACATCATAAGCACAATTCAATCATCTCAATATCATTTTCAAAATTATCAAAAATAGCTCGGTTGGAAGTCATATCTGTCTTAATAAAACAATTTCGTTAGAGTTGGGAGATATCACACTATCACGAATAGTAATATGGCATGTATAGCTAGACTCACATACACTAGTTTAGTCTGACAATTGACTAAACCATAGCTCTGAAACCATTAAATGTAACACCCCTTACTCTTATTTGACGCCAGAACAGGATACGAGGCGTTACCAAAAAAAACTAACACAATCATACAAACCAAAACATGAATTCTCGTCCAAATTTAAAAATTTTCATTCACATGCATATTGTCCCTATTATGGGCTTACAAGGCCCAAAACATACATTGGAGGTGGTTTGGGACTAAACCGAGAACTTTGAAAAACTCAAAAAAATTTTATCAAAACAAGGTCACACACCCGTGTGGCTTGGGACACGCCCGTGTGGGTAGGCCGTATGGTCACACACGCCTGTGTCCTCAACCCTTGTACCTCTCTGTTTATGACATCATGCACAATTTGGGGTCACATGGTCAAGTCACACACCCGTGTCCCGGGGCCGTATCCTTCACACGGTTGTGTCTCTGCCCGTGTGGCCAAGAAAATAGCTATTTACTAAGCCATTTGCCACCCTTATTTGCACACTCACATGCACACTTTCAATGGAACTTAACATAGCACAATTAAGCTACCGACACAACCATAATCAAGGCTTAAACATATCAAAACAATTATTTACTGTTCATAACAAAATTGTCCACTTGAGTCATAGTCACTAAATTATTTATATCTTGAGCTACAGAACTCCAAATTAAGATCCGCTTTATTTTTCTAAAACTAGACTCAAATATCTTCCTATCATAAAATTTTCAGAATTTATGGTTTATCCAATAAGTACAGTTAATTCTTCAAATTCATCCCTGTTCTGCTGCTTGACAGTTTTGACCTTTCTTCACTAAAAATTAATTATTTCTTAGTACAGAATTCGGATGATGCTCCCATTTGTTTCTCTTGAAAATAGACTCATTAAGAATTTAAAAATATAAATTTAAACTCCCAGATGTTTTTATACAATTTTTAATGATTCAGAACAGGGGAACTCAAAATCATTTTGACCTTGTCTCATAAAAATTCAAATATCTTATAAAATGAAATTCTTTTCCTTACATTGTTTCTTCTATGTAAAACGAGACTCAATAGGTTTTAATTTCATATTTTTTCAACCTATAATTTGATTTCCATAATTTTTTGTGATTTTTCAAAGTTATACTACTGATGCTGTCCAAAACTGTTTTAATGCTAATTTTACTCTTTCATGATTCCCTTGTACTAACTTTCATTAACATACCATTATAAACCACATCACACAATGAAATTGGCATAGGCATATGAGTAATTAATATACATGCAACCCATTAGCCAATATAAGCCAATTTATAAGGCTACATACCAAATCAAATCCTTATTCATTACAAGCCAACACATTTGGCCATATCATAATAACACGTACACAAAATGGCCAAGTCCCTATACATGCCATAAACTTAAGAAGTTTGTATTCATTTTTTCTCATGATGATAGCTTGAAAGTGTGATGACATTCCGGCAGTCTCCAACCTGAGCTAGCTAAATTAACCTATAAGACATGGGAAAGGAAGGGGGTAAGCTATATAATATATCTTAGTAAGTTCATATGCAAATAATATAAAAATATTAACATTCATTTACTTTATCCATCCATAAGAGTGTTATAATTTCAATCGGCATTAGATTTTAAGTGTAACGCCCCAAAAATCCTGAAATCTTGAACTTTCTTTTTTTTTTTGGTTTTGATAAAAATTGTGCTTAACATTCCTAGTCAAGTGTAAATTATGTGATAGTAGGTCTTTGTTAAGGTTTGATTTCGAACTTAGGGGTGAAGGAAATTATGGTTTAATTATTAAAAGAACCTTGTTGGCAAGTAGGTTGGCTTTTAAATAAATGAAGGAAGAATTGGACACAAGAATGCCTTGCGGTGGAGTGGCAAGTGGCGTCACATGCAAGGCAAGGAGGTAAGGGGTTCGAATCCCTTCTTGCTCAAAGGAAGGATTTATTTTTGCTTAAGGGATGGACAATGGTGGCATTAAATGTGAACTCTATAGGGAGTGATAAGAGGAGAAATTTAAGGAGGGGATTAAGGGGTTATCAGGGAGAAAAATTAGGAGATGAGGAGTGTAAAGAGGTGGAGTCGAATTAGGGATTAGGGGATAGGAAATTAGGCTAGAGGTTCTATATAGATACCGAATGTGAGGTTGCCAGGCTAATGTCGAATTCTCCCTCACCTTGTTGCCAGAAAACATATTTTTCTCTGAAGATCTAAATACAGAAAATCCCCTGTTCTTCCTTTGTTTTTCTTTGTGCCGATTCTTCATTCTTCCCTACTCAAAGTTTTCTTTTTGATTCACCTCTGGTTTTTAATGACTTCTACGTTTTTTTGTGCCGAAGAACCTTTTTCACCATACAAGTTTCAAGAGTCGAATATCCTCTATGCCATCACTACCCTTTCCACTCGGTCAATTCTAGTGTAAGTGCTTTGTTCTCTCAAACGAGTTTGCTAGTATCAATTACTCTATCCCTCACTTCTTATAATTGGTTTTGGTAGGACTAGTATCGAATCCCAGTCTTTTGGATCCTGTCGATTTGCTTCTTAGGTGTGAGATTTTGGTAAGTGTTCTTCACTTCATAAGGATTGGCCGAATAGGCTTTAGTAGAAAAGGGTGACATATGTTGGATACAAGTCACCTATTATGTTTTTAACAATAAAGGTTAATGCAGATCTGGGTAGCACTCATGATTAGTGATCAAGGAAAAGCTAATAAGGCTTGGCGTTTCAGGTGAGGTTAAGGTGAAACTTTGACTTTTGGTGAAGTATTCGATAAGTATATATGAGTAACCATTGAGTGATATCTATTGTAGGTTTGTGGTAAGGGGGATCACAACACGCTTTATTACCAGGTCTATACATACACTGTACACACACAAGTAGATCGACAAATCCCGAAATGCCGAATGGCCAAAAGTTTGGCTACGGTAGTCCTACGAGTGCGCGACCACTCGTAAGGGGGAAACTGATAGGTTATTTGAGGCCCCATGGGTGATTCCATGAACTTGGGCTATGTTTTGGCCAACCGGGCTAGGATTGGCTAAGTGGGTCCGATGGGCTGTGGGCTCATAATAGGCAAAATTGGCAACTTGATGTTAAGTAATGCAAATTATATGAAAGCATGTATATGAATGTGGTTTGGGCCTAATGGGCCATATGAATGTGATTTGGGTTTAATGGGCCACACGTATGTGATTCGGACCTAATAGGCCATATGAATGAGATTGGGCTAGTGGGCCATATGCATGTATGTAGACTTGTTTAGGCTCTGTAAGGGGTTTTGTGCCTAGTATCTAATAACTGTTTAATTGACATAAAACTTAATTAATTAATAACGACTGTGGACGAGTCATAAGGTTAAGGTGTGGTAATGGGTATATGCATGTCTAGGATAGGATCTAGGGAGAGCTTGGTACTTAAACGATGACTCACTTCCTCTTCTCTAGAATCCTACCTAGTGCATAGTATCTATTCACTTTAGCCAACGAGGATTTGTTAACGGGCCAAGGTAAGTAATAAACCTAATAAAGAAAAATTCCCGAAATGCCCCTAAGGGCAAAAATGACCAAAATACCCTTATGTGTTAAATGTAAGATTTATGGATGCTACATGTATATCTGCTGCATACATACGATATTCTGTTTAGGTTGCATATGGGTTGGGAATTATGGAACGGAGGAAGTATATGAGGATCGCATGGTTGCTTGACAACCGTGGGTCTACTAACAGCTTTTAAGCCTAATATATGATTGGCAGCTTGCTGTAATGAAGGTAATTCCGCAACCGGGCTACCATTGATGTGTATCGGATGGGTGGGTCGATATTTATATCCCCACATGATGTGTATCGGGGGACAGATATGATGTGTAACGGTTGTATTATTGGGGTGGGTTGCACTGCATTGTATTGTATGTATGATTTTATGGATTGATGAATGCTTATTACTCATCAAGGGTTGTACACACTGAGTTTTCAAAAACTCACCCCCTCTTTTATTTTTCTCAAGTGATGCTCAGTAGAAGGTTTGATGTTTGGAAGGACTCGGAGGTAGCCAGCTAGCAAGACAAATTGGACTTGTTTTTTTTTTTAAAAAGAGCATATAGTTTCTAGTTTATTAAGTAATTTTAGACTGGAATGTAATAAGGCATTACTTTATTATTTGGATTGTTATTTTTATGCGTTGTAATTATAAGAAGTTGAACATAGGTTTCCTAAATCATAGTTTGTTTTCTACGTTTCCGCAACTTAATATTAACATGACAGGTTTTCATAAATCATAGTTTGTTTTCTATGTTTCCGCAACTTAATATTAAAATGACAGGTTTTCATAAATCATACGTTTTAAACAAGCTTTCGCGATTGAAAGAGAGTTTTTATAAGTTAATTAAGGTTCTCATTTTAAGGAAGGGTTTTCAATGAAAATAAGGTTTTCGCTAGAATACTTCAATGTGACGCTCCAGATTCAGCCATAACATCCGGGCCAGGTTTAGGGTGTTACATTTAATGGTATCAGAGCCCAGGTTGTCAAACTTGGGCTTTGAAGTAGGCCTTATTATTTTGGTTTTGTTTTTAAAAAAATTCAAATCACAATATTTTGGAAGAAAAAAATTATTATTGTGCGGCAAACCGAGTCTCTGACGTCGAACTAAGTAAGTTCCTTTATTCTTAAGCTTGTGTAATTTGATATACTGTAGGTAGCTAATGGGCTACTTTAGATGATTATGCTAAGGTTTTTTTTTAGATTGAAACTGAAGCCCATAGGACCTTGGAACTGTAGAGGATTTACGAAAACAACCTTCTTTTAATATTTCCATAAAACATCAGTTTAATTATTAAAACTAACTAAAACTTCATAAAATTTCTAATCCAGATAATACGTGAGACAACGATGGCTGCTTGGCCGCGAAAGTGTTAGGGATAAATTGTCGGCATCAGGCCATAGCCGATGTTAGAGTAGAAGAGGCTTCGACCTCACCCGTAGCTGGGACTGGGTCGTATGATCGGGCTGCAAGGGAAGATACATTGTCGCAAGCAATGCTGAGGATTTTGGAAAGGGTCGCAGGTCCAATAATGGCACGGGAAATCAGGGTCTATTCTGGAGCGACTTCAATCAAATGGGGCTGAGATCTTTAAAGGCGTGGCTAGTGTGGGTCCTAATGTGGTAGAATACTGGTTGGAGGCCACCGAAAGGATATGGAGGACTTGGATTATTCTCCGAAACAAAAGTTGAAAGGAGCAGTGTCACTACTTAGGGAAGAAGCTTACCAGTGGTGGCTGACAGTGAAAGAGGGCACCCAACCTGAGCAGGTCACTTAGGAGTTCTTCAAAACTGTGTTCCAAGGGAAGTATGTAGGTGTGAGTTATGTGGATGCTAGAAGGAAGGAGTTCTTAAACTTGATCCAGGGAAACAATTCTGTGGCGGAGTATGAGGTGGAATTTCTACGCCTTAGTTGGTATGCAAGAGTTATGGTGGCAACGGCCTATGAGCGTTGCGTTAGGTTTGAGGATGGACTTAGATATAGCCTCAGAGTATTGATAGCTCCACAAAGGGAGTGAATTTTCTCGGAGTTGGTGAAGAAAGCAAAGATAGCGGAGGAGGTAAAGCGTATTGAGTGCCTAAATCAAGAAAAAGAAAAGGGTAAGAATAAAAGGGAAGCTGAAACTCTTGGTGTTGGACAGAGGCCTAGGGCTAGGGTCAAAGTTAATGGGCCAGTTAGAGCAGGGGCCCTTGTTGTTAATCCAGGGGTGCCACCTTGTGTTGATTGTTAGAAATGACATGTGGGCGAGTGTTGGATGAGGACGAGAGCTTGTCTAGCTTGTGGATCTATGGAGCATAGGATCAAGAATTGCCCTAGAATGCCAGCTTAGGTGCCAGTTGTGCACCGAGGTAGTGTCCAACCACCAAGGGGTGGTCAGCTGTCGCCAAGGGGTCGTGGGTAGGCTAGGGGAGGTAACGGTAATAGATGTGGGCATGGAGCACCAGGCGGAAATGCAAGCCATGTTGAGGCGAGATAGTTAACTTTGGTTTATGCTGCTCGTCGCCGAGAAGACGGGGATGCCCCAAATATGTAATGGGTATGTTCTTTATACATGAGTTACCTTACTCTACATTGATTGATATTGGATTGACGCATTCATATGTTGCATGCAATATGACTAAACCTTTGGGTGATATGTTTGAAATTACTGCAAATGAGATTACTGTGATAAGTCCGTTAGGTCAGTCAGTAGGAACGAATAAGTTGTTTAGGGAGGTACCCTTAGTAGTCCAATGGGTTACCTTTTTAGCAGATTTGATGGACCTACTGTTTAGTGAGTTCAATTTAATCTTGGGTATGGATTGGCTGGTGAAACATCGAGCCACCTTAGGTTGCGCTGCAAAGTGAATGGTGTTAAGAACAGTGGGGGATAAAGAAGTGGTGGTGATCGGTGAACGTCGAAAGTTCTGTCAAATGTGATTTCGGCATTAAGGGCTGAGAAATTGGTATGAAAGGGATGTGAAGCCCATTTGGATTATATTAGCAATACGGAGGTTAAGAGCCCTACTGTTGGGAAGTCGAGAGTAGTTAATGAATTTTCCCAAGGAGCTGTCGGGATTGCTGCCCAGCAGAGAAGTAGAATTTGGAATCGAGTTGTTACTTGGTAAGGCTCCGGTGTCCGTCGCCCTTTATCGGATGGCACCAAAGGAGTTGGAAGAACTTAAGGCATAGATTCAGGAATTGTTGGATCGAGGATTCATTCGACCAAGAGTGTCTCCTTGGAGAGCACCGGTGTTATTCGTGAAGAAGAAGGATAGGATGTTGTGAATGTGTATCGACTACAGGTAGTTAAACAAATTAACTATTAAAAACAAGTACCCTCTCCCGAGAATCGATGATCTTTTTGATCAGTTTAGGGGAGCTTCCGTTTTCTCAAAGATTGACCTGCGTTCGGGGTATCACTAATTGAGGGTTAAAGAGGCGGATGTTCATAAGACAGCTTTCAAAACTTGTTATGGGCACAACGAGTTCTTGGTGATGCCATTCGGGCTGACAAACGTACCTGCCGCTTTCATGGACCTCATGAATCGAGTCTTCCAACCCTAGCTGGATCGGTTCGTGTTAGTTTTTATAGATGACATTTTAGTGTACTCTAGAGATGAGGATGAGCATGATGCACACTTAAGGATTGTGCTGCAAATTTTGAGGGAGAAACAATTGTATTCCAAATTTAGAAAGTGTGAATTTTGGCTAAGGGAGGTTACTTTTCTAGGACATGTGGTGTCAGCTGAGGGGATTAAGGTGGATCCTTGGAAAATTGAAGCGGTGTTAGATTGGAAAACACCCAAGTCGGTATCGAAAATTCAAAGTTTTCTGGGCTTGGCAGGGTATTATAGGCGGTTTGTTAAGGGCTTTTCAATAATTGCTACACTGTTAACTAGCTTGTTGAGGAAGGGAGTACCGTTTGAATGGACAGACAAGCAGCAAGAAAGTTTTGGAAGCTTAAGAAGGTCTTAACTGAGGTCCCTGTGTTGATTCAGCCAGAGCCTGGGAAGGATTTAATGATTTATAGTGATGCGTCGCATGTGGGCTTGGGCTACTTGTTGATGCTAAAAGGAAAGGTGGTTGCGTATGCGTCACGAAAACTTAAGACTCACAAGGTGAATTACCCAACCCATGACTTGGAACTAGCCACGGTGGTCTTCATGCTAAAAATATGGAGACATTATCTATACAGGGAGAAGTGCGTGATTTATTCAAACCATAAGAGTTTGAAGTAACTCCTCACCTAAAAGGAGCTAAACCTTAGGCATCGTAGGTGGGCGGAATTATTGAAGGATTATGATTGTATTTTTGAATACCACCCTAGCAAAGAAAATATGGTAGCCGACGCGTTGAGTCGTAGGTTTAAGTCAGACTTGAGGGCTATGCTCACCTGTTTAAGCTTGCTGGATGATAGTAGCTTGTTTACTGAGCTTCAAGTAAAACAAGTGTGGGTCGAGCAGATATGGAGTAAGCAGTTAGTGGATTAGACTTTGGGTGCTTGTTTTAGACAAGTAGAGAATGGGAAGATGTCAGACTTTGGGATAAATAGTGAAGGAGTGTTGTGTTTCCATGGGAGAATGTGTATACCAAAGGACATAGCAGCCTCATGCTATGCATCCTAGTGGAAACAAGATGTATCAAAATTTGCGTGAGCTTTATTGGTGGCTTGGACTTAAGCGCGAGGTTATGGAATTCGTAGGTAAATGCTTGGTTTGTCAAAAGGTGAAGGCGGAGCATCAGTTACCTTCAGGATTGCTTCAACCAGTAAAGATTCCACTCTAGAAGTGGGAAAGGATTACTATGGACTTTGTTAGTAGTCTACCCTTGACACCTACTAAAAAGACTCGATATGGGTTATAGTGGATCGGTTAACTAAGTTGGCCCATTTTATACTGGTCTACACTGATTACTCGTTACAAAAGCTGGCTAGGTTATATATGGCGGAGATTGTAAGATTCATGGAGTACCAGTTTCCATAATATTAGATAGGGACCCACATTTCACTTCGCGATTTTGGAAGAAGCTGCATGAGGCGTTGGGTACTAGGTTGAACTTTAGTACGGCATTCCACCCTCAAACTGATGGACAGACTGAAAGGGTGATCCAAGTTTTGGAAGACATGTTGAGAGGATGTGTATTTGAGTTCCGAGGTAGCTGGGAAGACTTTTTGCCGTTAGCCTAATTCGCGTAGAATAATAGTTATCAAGAAAGTATTGGGATGGCTTCGCATCGAACTTCAACATGTTGGAAGGAGTTGGGCGAACGAAGAATTTTGGGCCCAGAGTTATTAGCAGATACCGAGGATAAGGTAAAATTGATTCGGGATTGGTTGAAGGAGGCCTCGGATAGGCAGAAGTCGTATGCTGACCTTAAGCATCGAGAGATAGAGTATGCAGTGGGGGACTTAGTTTTTCTTAAGGTATCTCTATGGAAAAAGGTGTTAAGGTTTTGACGAAAGGGGAAGCTAAGCCCAAGGTTCATTGGGCCATATCGGGTTGTAAGGCGGATTGGGCCAGTCGCTTACCAGTTGGATTTACCTCCTGAACTAAGCCAGATCCACGACTTGTTTCATGTTTTTATGCTGAGACGGTATTACTCAGATCCTTCACATGTCATAGTAGTTGAGGAAATCGAGGTCAGGCCAAACCTAACTTTCGAGGAAGAGCCCATACAAATAATTGGTCGTGATGTTAAGGTACTGAGGAGGAAGTCCGTTCCATTAGTCAAAGTGCTTTAGCGTAATCACAAGGCTGAGGAGGCTACTTGGGAACCTGAGGAAGTGATGCGATGTCAATATCCTCAACTGTTTGAATCAGGTAAAATTTTGAGGATGAAATTTCTTTTAGGGGTAGAGTTGTAACGCCCCAAAAATCTCAAAATCTCGAACTTTCTTTTTTTTTTTTCAGTTTTGATAAAAATTGTGCTTAACATTCCTAGTCAAGTGTAAATTATGTGATAGTAGGTCTTGGTTAAGGTTTGAGTTCGAACTTAGAGGTGAAGGAAATTATGGTTTAATTATTAAAAGAACTTTGTTGGCAAGTAGGTTGGCTTTTAAATAAATGAAGGAAGAATTGGACACAAGAAAGCCTTGTGGTGGAATGGCAAGTGGCGTCACATGCAAGGTAAGGTGGTAAGGGGTTCGAATCCCTCCTTGCTCAAAGGAAGGATTTAATTTTGCTTAAGGGATGGACAGTGGTGGCGTTGAATGTGAACTCTATAGGGAGTGATAAGAGGAGAAATTTGAGGAGGGGATTAAGGGGTTATCAGGGAGAAAAATTAGGAGATGAGGAGTGTAAAGAGGTGGAGCCGAATTGGGGATTAGAGGATAGGAAATTCGGCTAGAGGCTATATATAGATGCCGAATGTGAGGTTGCCAGGCTAATGCCAAACTCTCCCTCACCTTGTTGCCAGAAAACACCTTTTTCTCCAAAGATCTAAAAGCCGAAAATCCCCTATGCTTCCTTCTTTTTCTTGGTGTCGGTTCTCCATTCTTCCCTACTCAAAGTTTTCTTTTTGATTCACCTATGGTATTAAACGATTTCTACTTTTCTTTGTGTCGAATAACCTTTTTCACCATACAAGTTTTAAGAGCCGAATATCCTCTGTGCCGCCACTACCCTTTCCACTCGCTCAATTCTAGTGTCAGTGCTTTGTTCTCTCAATCAGGTTTTTTAGTATCGATTACTTTGTCCCTCACTTCTTCTAATTGGTTTTAGTAGGATAGTATTGAATCCCAGTCTTTTGGATCCCTGCCTATTTGCTCCTTAAGTGTGAGATTTTGGTAAGTATTCTTCACTTCGGTAAGGGTTGGCCGAATAGGCTTTAGTAGAAAAAGGTGACATATGTTGGATACAAGTCACCCATTATGTTTTTAATGATAAAGGTTAATGTAGATCTTGGTAGCACTCGTGATTAGTGATCAGGGAAAAGCTAATAAGGCTTGGCGTTTTAGGTGAGGTTAAGGTGAGACTTCGGCTTTTGGTAAAGTATTCGATAAGTATTTGTGAGTAATCATTCAGTGATATTGATTGTAGGTTCGTGGTAAGGGGGATCGCAGAACGCTTTATTACTAGTTGTGTACATATACTACACACACACAAGTAGATCGACAAATCCTGAAATGTCGAAAAGTCGAAAGTTTGGCTACGGTAGTCTTGCGAGTGTGCGAACACTAGTAAGAGGGAAACCGAGAGGTTATCTGAGGCCCCATGGGCGATTCCATGAACTTGGGTCGTGTTTTGGCCAACCAAGCCAGGATGGGCTAGGTGGGCCCGATGGGCTGTTGGACCCATAATAGGCAAAATTGGCAACATGATGCTAAGTGATGGAAATTATATGAAAGCATGTATATGAATGTAATTTGGGCATAATGGGCCATACGAATGTGATTTGGGCCTAAGGGTCATACGAATGTGATTTGGGCCTAATTGGCCATATGAATGAGATTGGGCCTAGTGGGCCATATGCATGTATGCAGACCTGTTTGGGCTTTGTAAGGGGTTTTGGGCCTAGTATCTGATAACTGTTTAATTGACATAAAACTTAATTAATTAATTGCGACCATGGACGAGTCATAAGGTTAAGGTGTGGTAATGGGTATATGCATGTCTAGGATAGGATTTAGGGAGAGCTTGGTACTTAAGCAGTCTTAATGACTCACCACCTCTTCTCTGGAATCCTACCTGGTGCAAGTATCTGTTCACTTTAGCCAACGAGGACTTGTTAACGGGCCAAGGTAAGTAATAAACCTAATAAAGAGAAATTACCGAAATGCCCCTAAGGGCAAAAATAACCAAAATACCCCTATGTGTTGAATGTAAGATTTATGGATGTTACATGTATATTGCTGCATACATATGATATTCTATTTAGGTTGCATATGGGTTGGGAATTATAGAACGAAGGAAGTATATGAGGATCGCATGGTTGCTTGACAATCGTGGGTCTACCGACGGCTTTTAAGCCGAATTGTGATTGGCAGCTTGCTGCAATAAAGGTAGTTCCTCAACGGGCTACCATTGATGTGTATCTGATGGGTGGGTCGATATTTATATCCCCACATGATGTGTATCAGGGGACGGAGATGATGTGTAACAGTTGGATTATTAGGGTGGGTTGCACTGCATTGCATTGCATGTATGATTTTATGGATTGATGAATGCTTATTACTCGTTAAGGGTTGTACGCACTAAGTTTTCAAAAACTCACCCCCTCTTTTATTTTTCTCAGGTGATGCTCAGTAGAAGGTTCGATGTTTGGAATGACTCGGAGGTGGCTAGCTAGCAAGACGACTTGGACTTGTTTTTTTTTTAAAAAAAGAGCATATAGTTTCTAGTTTATTAAGTAATTTCAGACTGGAATGTAATAAGGCCTTCCCTTTTATTATTATTTGGATTGTTATTTTTATGTGTTGTAATTATGAGAAGTTTAACATGGGTTTCCTAAATTATAGTTTGTTTTCTACGTTTCCGCAACTTAATTTTAAAATGATAGGTTTTCATAAATCATACGTTTTGAACAAGCTTTCGCGATTGAAAGAGAGTTTTTATAAGTTAATTAAGGTTCTCATTTTAACGAAGGATTCAATGAAAATAAGGTTTTCGCTAGAACACTTCAATGTGATGCGCCAGATTCGGCCATATCATCCGGGCTGGGTTTGGGGTGTTATATTAAGATTTCTACTTATTCATTCATAGTGCTTACTCCTTTAACTCATAAACACCATTTCCATGCCTTAGCATTAGCCTAGCCACTATAGTCTTCCCATTATAACATATCACATTAACTAACAAGTTATTTCTATCCTCTTAACCTCATACACATTATTTGTGAGTAATCATAATTTCAACATATAGTTCAACCACCTTTCACTTGTCTAAGCTCGTATCTTACTATATTCTCATAATATCTTTATTCGACAATTATGCCTGTCTTTCTTTTCCTCATATCCAAAGAGACACAATTTAAACAAATAAACCGTAAAATATTATCAATCAATTAGGCTCCTAAGCCTATCACATGATCATTATCAAATCTTATCATGCATCCATTCATCATAAATATAGATCATTTGTCACAAGGTTATCAATATTTCACAAGTATAACTTGTTCATGTACATTCTTACCAAGAATTCATCATATACCAAACTCACTTCACATGAGTTTTGTATACAAACTTGTACCATTCGAAATATGGTCACATACTTTCTCATTCTTAACATACACGTTGAAATACAATTCAAGCACATAATCATATTAGATCACATCTCAATTCGGCCCAACAGCCTAACACGTAATCATTATTTATATTTATCATATATCCAACAACACAAGTATGTGCACTATCCATCACAATAGGTAATAAACAATTATTTCCACAATAATCATGAATTTACAATTATAGGCTTATGTACATGCCTATTTACTCGTAGTAATTTCATTCTCATACTCATCTTTGATTTACTCGTTGAACCACATTGGAATACTAAAGATGCTCGGGGATCTCATACTCATAGTACCGTATCAATGCCATATCCCGGATATGGTCTTACATGAAATATCATATCGACGCCATGTCCCTGATATAATCTTATATGAAATCACATACCGATGCCATATCGTAGATATGGTCTTATTCGGAATCTCAGTAGCTCTAATATCATGACATTTGTATTTTACCCTTGAGGTTAAATCGGGATTTCTCATTTCTCGAAACTTCGTTAAAATCATCATTAATCAATTTCATAAAAAAATGTTTCAAAATATTCAATACATAACATAAGCTTGCATTATTTACGCATGAACTTACCTCGACACCAAAATGGCAAAAGGGACCCAACCGTTAATTTCTCATTTTTTCCCCGTTCTAGGTTTGAACCTCTTTTTCTTTGATTTATAATGTTACATTTAGTATATTTATTAGTAACATTAGTCAATGTGATCCAAAAAAACATACTATAAAAAAATTACATTTTTACCCCTAAACTTTGTCATATTTACACTTTTGCCCCTAGGCTTGTAAAATGATTTTTATTCAAATTCTTTGCACTTTAAGCCTAGCTGAATCATTTTCATAACTATAGTAGCCCATAAATTCAACTAAATCACACTTTTATGATAAATTTTTTAACTTTTACAAATTAGTCCTTTTTAGCATTTTCACGAAAACTACTTAGTAAAAGTCATTTAACACACAAAAAACATTCATATTCCTCCATTAAACATCAAAATACACACATGTAACACATGGATAAATTTTTAAACATCAACCCTAGCTCAAATAAATGGTAGAAATAGATAGATCTTGTTACGGGGATTGCAAAAACGTAAAAATCAATAAAAACGGAGCTAGAACGGACTTACAATCGAGCTTGGAAGCTTTAAAAACCATAGACATGGTTTCTCCATGCAATATTCGGCCAAGAGGTTGAATATGGACAAAAATTGGCTTTTAATTTTGTTTTTAATTCATTTTAATAACTAAATTACCAAAATGCCCTTAATGAAAAAATTTGGAAACATGCCTAACCATGTCCATTTTTGTCCACCAACTTAACCAATTTTCTAATTACCATATAAGGACCTCCAATTTAAAATTTCATAACAGTTGGACACCTCTAGCATGTAGAACTCAACTTTTACAGTTTTTATGATTTAGTCCTTTTGACTAAATTGAGTGCCCAAACGTCAAAATTTTCAAACGAAATTTTCAAGAAATCATTTCGTGAAATCATAGACCATAAAAATATAATAAAAAAGAATTTTGTAAGTTAGATATGTGGTCTCAAAACCACTATTCCAACTAGACTCTAAATCGGGATGTTACAAATGAAGCCTAAGATATCATGTAAACCTAATCATGGGTCGGAGTGGGTTGATTCCAATTTTAGGCTCGTTTTTATGCCCAAGACTAGCTCAAAAAGTGGGCCTCAAATTTTATCCAAGCTCGTTCTAGATAAAAAAAAAATATTAAACTTGAGCCTAGCCCGCTCATGTTAAATTTTTTTTATATAAAAACAAAATAAAAATATAATACATCAAATATACTAAAGATATTAAAATAAATTTTGCCCAACAAATTGAAAATATATTTAAAAAAGTATTTATACTTAATAACACTAATATATTTGCAACTTAGCAAGCAAATGTCTCTAAAATAATAGTAAAATTAATAATAAAACAAGAGTTATATGATATCCAAATAATAACAACAAAATATAGCAATATAATAGCAAAAAGGTAGAAAAATAGCAGCAAAACAACACAAACAACAATAGGAAAAAAAATTAGGCAGTTTGGGTTGGGCTAGGCCCAAAGCAAAAAAAATTGTAACGTCCTTAACTTGACCTAGAAGTTAGACCTGAATCCAGAAGATTACATCAGCCATCGAGATGGCCTAGTAGGGTTATCAGAGTTTTGAAAATATTTATTTTAAAACATTTGTTAGTTTTTCCAAGCTGATTTATCATTCCTCAATTTTAATTATGATTTAGCAACAAAAAAGTGATATTTATTATTTGTTTGTAACAAAAATCGAGGTTCATGCGTACTAATTAATAATCATAACATGATGTCCTCGGAAATTAAATTAAATTTCGTGCAAAATAAAAGCAAACCCAAAACCTAAGTCTCATGCCACAGTTCAAAAATAAATCCATAAAATCTCCGAATAACAAATTATCAAATAATAAATCTACAATATTTATATAGAAAAACAGATCCAAGTCAAGCCCCTTCGAATGCCATGTCCACATCCTAACCTGGTTGGTTATCTAAAAAGGTGGAAATTAAAAAGGGAGTAAGAAATGAAGCTCAGTATGAGTTCCATCACAAGAAAAACAGTGTAAACAGTCGATAAGTCATACTAAATAATAACACAAAATAATTGCAGATAACCAACAAATTAGAGTATCGATATTTTAGATCGACCATTAATAGTATCTCAGGATTCATAATAGCAATTTTCGAATATCGATATTTCAGTTCACTAAAAAAATTATAAATAAGTATAAATATGTCATCACGGAGAATCCAGCTTGTAACATATGTTTTATGAATACCATACAGTTTTGTTTTAACAGAAAATATTCTACCCCCTCCCCCCGCTACACACCACAATGGGAGTTCCCTTGAACTCCAACCAGCTACACATCAGATGGTGGTTTAACCACCACTATTTTTGCAAATAAAATCTATCACTGGGATATAGACACGCAACATTATTGCAAGTAAAAGTTATCAACGGGTTGTGGATGTACAACAAATTTGCAGTAAAAGGATAAACACTACCACTGGGCTGTGGGTATACAGCAAAATTTGCAGATAAACTGCCAATTCTTCCTCTGTACACATCATCCCACCCAATGCAATGCAATATGGTAATCTCAATATGCTTATAATATGCTTATAATATTTTAATATAGAAGAAAATAATATGCTTATAGCGTATCAACTCAGTAGCAAATAGTCATGCTTATTAAGCATTTGGCTTAGCAGTAATATAAGGCATGTTGTAGTTTCAATCCCAAATTTAGGTACAATAGTCATATGTAGTGTCCACAGGTCATGCAAATATTTATATAAATACTATAAAAATTTAATCAATCATGGATTCTAACATAAATGATATTATCAGGAACTAATCTAAACAAATCATAAAATTCTATGTCAAAACAGTAAAATTTGTAAAATAGGGGAAAATTTTGTAAAATTTGAAAAATAGAGGCAAAACTATATAATCTTAAAAATAGGGGAAAATTGTAAAATCTAGAAAATAGGTTCAAATTGGTAAAATTTGAAAAATAATGGCAAAAGGGTAAAATATGAAAATCGGGGTAAAATTGTAAATTCTAAAAAATGGGGGGAAAGTTTTAAATTCTAAGTTACAATAGACACACAACCATGTAATTGAACCATGTGGGAAGTCCTGGATCGTGTTGAGAGGGTGCACAGTCTTATGGATAGCCGTGTAACAGACTGCCATGTGAGAATTGAAAAACCTAGGGTTTCAGGGGAACACGGTCGTGTGAGGGGTTATGTGGTCCACAAGGGTGGCATAAACAGCAATGTGGCCCTATCCCAAGGCACAGTTAGCCCCAATTTTCTTGTAAAAGAACAGACACATGTCTTCAGGATCTCAAGCGACGTTGGTTACAGTCCAATCTAATCCAAGGTACCTAACCTGAGTCCTTCAAACGACATTTACGCAAGAATTAATAACGATTTTAAAGATTTATCAAGGTTAAATTATATGAACGAAAGATTTATCAAGAATCAAGAAAGATCATTTGATCTATCACAATATTATCGTTAGATAGAAGTTATATAATGGTTCGAGATCTAAACATCGGGATTAAGGCGTACTTACTGATTCTTGGCTAGGATTTGGAATGTAAAATTTCATGTAAAAGAGAGGAAAAAAGAGAATAAATAGGGACGTGAAAGAAATTCTATTTGATTTTGAATAGAAAACATAGCCTAGTTTAATTAGGAGAAGTTGGATTAAAAATCTAGGGTTTGGGAACCCTAGGGTGTCAGTAATTTTCCCAATGTTTTGGGCCTAAAATTTAAAGAAAAATTTAGAATAAAAATAAAAGGGATGGTTTGAGGTTAGGGTGGTTCAAACCTAGCTATGCAAGGGAAAGAGAGTAAATGCTTATCCATTGGGTTGTTGCCCACACTTTAAGTTTTTAACCCAAATAATATTTATTTTAGTATGATTTTCATCATTGTTTGCTGAAAATTAAAACCAAAGAAATGGAATTGGAATAGATAGAACCTAGGACCTTTAAGGAGTGTACTAACAACTTAGCTATCAAACCTATTCAATTATTTGACTATTTATTTCCTCTAACCCCATTATATTTTGACATGTTACAAATTCTTACCTGAGGAACAACCCTTCTAGAAAACGAACCTTTTTTTTTTTGTCCAAGCCCAGTTTTTGGGCCTACATTTTGCCCAAACCCTCACACTTTTCGAGTAGGCGTTCAGACCTGGACTGATGATCTGACCCATGATCAGGTCTATTATCATGTGAGGAACTGCGAATTTATGCCTTCTAATGGCACTAAAATTTGAAACCAATGATTTAACCTTGTTTATAATATACATTTTAATTTTATAAAATATTTAATTTAATTTTATAAAAATTAATATAATATAAAATATTATGTAAAATTGACGAAATTAAAATAAAAAAGGACTAAATCCACATTTTATGCATAGTACATAAACTAATAACATGATTTAACGAAAAACAAAAGCACTTTATATGGTCCCATCCCCATATGGCATCTGCAATTTTAGTCTTCTCTAAATGGAAAGTACAATACAACAAAGAACATAAGGCAAGAAAAGAGAAAAAAAAAACTGAATTCTTTTCTCTACTTTTGGCAATACCTGGGTTCATGATTCAACAAAAATGCTCAACAAATGTGAAAATCTTGTGACATTTAATTAGTTTAAATCACCATAAATTCTTACCATAAATGGTTACAATCCTTATTTACATTTATAAACACCATTATTTTTTACTCTAAAATCCATAAAAGAATTTTAAGAAACAAAGGGAAAAAAATGGGGAGAAGAAAATTAAAAATCCAAAGATTAGAAGACATGAAAGCAAGACAAGCAAAATATTCAAAGCGAAAAAAAGGGATTCTTAAGAAAGCAAAAGAGCTTTCTATATTGTGTGATGTTGAAGTTGTTCTTTTACTCTCTTCACCCTCTGGTAAAAGAACTCTTTTTGTTGGTCAAGATCCCAAGTAAATCAGTTCATTCCTTTTTCTTTTTTTTCTTTTTGTTATCACTATTAGTATTTTTTATTTTATTTTACAATTAAAACTCCAATTTCTTATTTCTTATTTATGTTCGATTTCACTTTTTTTAAAATAATTTAAATTTTATTTTTTGAAAATATTGGTCACAACAGTTGCTTATATAATATTCTTCAGAAAGTCTCGAATATGCCATTCGTAGAGCGCGAGGAAAGGTAAATAATGTTAATAACATAGTTTTTCCTTTTTTTAAAAAAAATAATTCAATAGCTAAAAATTCTTTTTTCTTTTTTTCTTTTCCTCTAGGAGGTCATATACAATGGAGGTACGTCTCGGTACCTAGTCCTGATTTAGGAATTTTTTTATTTTACAATTTCACTTCTTTAACAATTAAAATTAATAATTTTATTGAAGATGTTGAAGAAATTTTATGTAAATTGGGAGTCAGAGTTTGATCCATTAAGCCCGCCCCGTAACAAAAATGTTGATATCCTCAAGGTAAATGGGTTCCTAAAGTTGAGAGCAATAAAAAAAAAAAATTCTATTTTTTATTAGTTTTTAAATCCTTTTTTTTTCTCTAGTTATATGAAGATCAATTGCAAGAGCTGAAGGACAAACTTACTAAGAAGAGCAAGATACTGAGGTTTGAAATATTCTAGTATTTTAAGATTTTTATTATGTGCACAAATGTCACTTGTCCATATTAAACACATATCACCAAATGAATGTTGGTATAATAAGTGATCAAATATTCTAATAATGAATTTTGTGATATTCCAATGATAGGGATTGGAAAAATCCAGAAAATGTTAAGGACCTAAACCAAATAAAGTTTATGGAGGATCATCTCATTGCATCTCTTAATGGACTCCGAAACAGGAAGGTACCTTCTTTCTTTTTAATTTATATATATTATGATAATAAAGTTTAAAATTTTGGGTCCGGAAAAAAAAGGTTTAATGCATTAATGTATTGAGCATGAAAGTAAATAGATTGTTTTGTTTTGTTTTGTATTGTTTTTCACAGAACCAATTAGCAATGGAACAACAAAGCAGACAAAGATATTTAGAGGTTGGTCTTTAAATAAGCATGAAATAATTTACCCATTTTTCAACTATATGTATAAAATCTAATATACGGGGTTTTATTTATTATACAGGGGACTAAGAACTTGGAAATTTAATCTATGATTTCCTTTCAAAACTTGTGATTTTTTATTAATGCAATGTTTTAAAATTATGATAAATGAACCCTAAAGAAAATTATTTTCTTTAGCAAATATGTATCACCTAAACCTATTCTTGGAGAATATGTCTTTGAAGGGGCTTTTTAATTTCCTGTCTCATCTTTTATTTAATAGGCTCCTTTCGCTTTGTTATTATGGTGAGAAATAAATGAGTGTTTTTTTTTTATACAATAAATGAAAATTTTAAGTGTTTTTTTTTTTTTTACAATGAATGAAAATTTTAACATTATGTCCAAGTTCTTTTATCTTTTTGGTGGAACCAATAAATCTTTTACAGAATGTAAATAACTTTTTCAATGTTTATGGCAGTCCTTCTCAATAATGTCATATTTAGGATAGGAATATGAGTTCTTTTTTCAAAAGTGTAATGTATTTTAACATTGCATCTAACACTTGTTGCTATATAAAAGTTTTAAAATTTATATAAAATTAAGAATACTATTTGATTGTGAAGGTGTTTTTTAACTGTGGTTCTGAACCCGCCATGTATTTTTTTTAGCGTCAATTAAAAATATATTACAATTTTTAAAATTAAATTAAAAGATTTCACCGTCATTGTTCTTAACAATTACTACTGAAACTAATATATTTAAATGATAAATTTCTCCTATCAAACTATTATAGCACAAATTAAGAACTCGATCAATTCAAATTATTAATTAACTAACAAAACTAAAGTCCACACATAGCAGCAACTCAAGGTAGGACTTTGATAAACCATAAATGTAACATATTTTAATCCCATTTTTAATGCGTTTATGGATGATTAATGATATAAATTAGTGAATTTGATGCTCTTAATCCCTTAAATTCATGTTTCTATACTTAAGAGAGCATTTGGGAGCAAAAAGAGTGAAAAAGGGGCCAAAATTGGAGTTTTCAGGATCCACAAGGGCAGCCACACGCCCATGTGTTCTACATGGGTAGGCCACACGCCTATGTGCCAGCTCGTGTCGATATCGCTCCCTATTTCCTAAACACGCGGAAAAAACCAATTTTAGGGTTTCTGAGCATTCAAAAGTCTATAAGTACATACTAGAAGAAGACCTAAAGGGATACATGAAGTAGAAAGCAGAGATTACTCGAAGAACGCCAACGGATTCAAGTTGGAAGTAGGATTTCTTTCAAGACTGAAGATCTCCCTTCAATTTCTCTTGAAGTTTTGGGGTTTCTTTATGTTTTGTTGCTTTCCTATTTTTGAAATGTTTTTCCCCAAAATTATGAACTAAATTCCCTAGATACCTAGAAAAGATGAAACCTATGACGAATCTTATTATTTAATTTTCTGAATTACATGATAAATACTTGTTCTTGTTCTTAATTATGTGTTATTAATTCTTGCCGTAATATTTTGACGATATTAATTCAAGTTTGATGTGCTTATTCAGTGGAGCAAAAGTCCCTATTTAAGAGTAGATCTAGCATAATTAAGTGGAGTTGATTGCAATCCTAGAAATAGGACGACATAAATCTGTTGGATTAGAGTCAAATCTAATAAGGGAATCCATAGATCGAGTTAATGCAACAATAGGGGTTTTAATTAGGAAGAGATTTCAATTAATCAAACTAGAGTTAGTTGTTCTTAGTCTCAAAAGAGATATTACCATAACTTAGGGATTCCTACAAATCAACACAAGTGAATAAATCGTTTAATTCAGAGTTAGAATAATAAGTGAAGTCTAGGTAGATTCTTCCTTGGGTGTTGTCCTTATTATTGGTTTATTCGATTATTTCCTTCACTCTCTGTCGCGTTCATTAGTTAATTAGTTTAGTTAATTTTAGATTAAAACAAAACCCTCTTAATTTAGGCTAAATAATAGAAAGATAGTTGATACTAGTACTTTTAGTCCTTGTGGATACGATATTCTGGACTCACCATAGCTATACTACCATTCGATAGAAGTGCTTGCCTTTGTCGTGATCGTAGTCTAGTTTAGTGAACCATAAAACGATCATCAAGTTTTTAGCACCGCTGGGGATTAAGATATTAGGAATGCTTGATTTTTATTAATTTAGCCATTTTTATTTTATTTCATTTTATTTTAAAATTTTTTTTTTTTACTAACTTTTCTTTTGTTTGCTCCAGGCAGGTTCTTGTAGTTTATGACTAGAAAAAAATCGTCAAGATCTCTACTATTTTATATTGAAATTGAAAGCACAGCTCACAGAAATTGTAGAGAAATAAGGCAGAGTCTATAGTATATAGAGGAAGGGCAAGAGGATGATACTAATATTACCGAGGAGATGGCTGAAAATTAGAATAATCTGCTACCTTCTGTGGTTGCCGCAATTCCTGTAAATCAGAATTCTGCTCCTCGTACTATGTACGATTATGCTAAGCCCACTTTCATTGGGGCTGAATCGAGTATTGCTAGACTTGCCATTGCTGCATATAATTTTGAACTAAAACCTAACACTATTCAAATGATTCAACAGTTTGTTCAGTTTGATGTTTTGTAGGATGAAGACCCAAATACTCATTTGGCCAATTTCTTAGAGTTTTGTGATACTTTCAAGATAAATGGCATTTCTGATGACGCCATTCGCTTACGATTATTCCATTTCTCGTTGAGAAATAAGGCTAAGCAGTGGTTGAACTCCTTGCCAGAAGAGTCCATCACTACTTGGGATCAAATGACCAAGAAGCTTTTATTAAAATATTTCCCACCAGCTAAGACAACTAAGTTGAGGAACGATATCTCCTCTTTCCTGCAAATGGATTTAGAGACTTTATATGATGCATGGGAGATGTATAAGGACTTATTGAGAAGGTTCCCTCACCATGGGTTACATCTATGGTTATAGGTTCAGACTTTTCATAATAGTTTGAACCCCTGAACTAGGTAGATGATCGATGCAGCCGCCGGTGGTACCATAAATAATAAAACACCTGAGGAGGCTTATGAGTTCATAGAGGAGATGTCATTGAATAACTATCGGTGGCAAGTCATAAGGACAAAGCCTAATAAAGCAGCCAGTGTTTTCAACCTCGATGCAGTCATCATGTTATCAAACCAGGTAGAGCTCTTAAATAAAAAGATTGATGGTTTATGTGTTTCTACGCAGGTACATCTAGTAATGCAGTACGATGTGAATGGAAGAGGAATGAACAACATAGAATATCCATCCTACAACCCTAGCACAGAGAATGAACAAATCCACTATATGGGTAATAATTCTAGACCTCAGAATAATCCATATAGTAACACTTATAATGCAGGTTGGAGGAACCATCCCAATTTCTCGTGGGGTGGTCAAGGACATCAAAAACTGCAACCCCCTCCAAGTTTCCAACAACCACCTTACCAGCAGGAAAAGAAGCCGAACCTTGAGGAGATGCAAATGAAATTCATCTAGGTGTTAGAAACTCGCTTCCAAAAACACAGAAACTGCACTAAAAAATCAACAAGCGTCGATTCAAGAGCTCGAAAATCAAAGTGGTCAACTTACCAAGATGATTTCAGAACGACCACAAGGTAGCTTACTGAGTAATACCAAAACTAACCCAAGGAAGCAACTTCATGTGATTACTGTTCGAGATGAAGAAGGGTTAGCTTAAGATGAACCAAAACTGAGACAAGAAGATGTGGTAGGTAAAGGTAAGGTTGAGGTAAGCCACAACGAGTAAAAACCGATCATTAAGGAATATAAACCTCATGTGCCATATCCAAATGTGACAAGAAAAGACCATACAAATAAACAATTCGGTAAATTCCTTAAACTGTTGAAAAAATTACATATTAACTTACCGTTTATTGAAGCTCTTTCGCAGATGCCAAATTCCGTTAAATTTTTAAAAGAGCTTTTAGCAAATAAGCGGAAGTTAGATGATTCATTGCACTTGGATTTAAATGCAGTGTGCTCAGCCATTTTGCAGAATAAACTACCTAAAAAATTGAAAGATCTAGGGAGTTTTACTATTTCTTGTTTAATTGGTGATTTAAGTGTTAATAATGCTTTGGCTGATTTAGGAGCTAGTATTAATGTCATGCCCTACAAAATGTTTAAGCAACTAGGTCTTAGGAAACCCAAACAAACTAGGATGAGCATTCAATTGGCATATAGAACAATTAGATTTCCTAGAGGTATTGTTGAAGATGTACTCATCAAAATTGATAAATTCATTTTCCCAGTTGATTTTGTTGTCCTAGACATGGATGAGGATAGGGACGTACCATTGATTTTAGGACGGCCCTTTTTAGCAACTACTAGAACTATCATGGATGTTGGTACAGGTAAGTTAATACTTCATGTAGGTGATGACACGATTAAACTCCAAGCTCGTGATCCTGTTAGGATATCTAGTGATCGAGATGATATTACGAGCTCTGTTAATGTTAATAACCTTGTGGCTCAACATTCTTTGCAGGAAACACCTCGAAAAAATGTGATAGAGTAGCAATCCAGCTTACATAACAAAAACAAACAAATCGTGAAGAAAGAAGATTACAAATCGATGAACTAGATGAATGGCGAACACATGTCAAGGAGAAACCTAGAATACATTATGAACCAAAACGACTCCATCACGAGCTTAAGGATGAGACAAACCAATTTAAGATTGGCAATCAAGTATTGTTGGATAAAACGGACCCTCGAATCGCCATTTCAGAGCATAATGCAAACGGAACAACTCCTTTTTATGGTACTGAATATTTTCTCATACGGTACAGTTGAGGTAATCATTCTAAATTTGGCACTTTTAAGGAAAATATTACTCTACTAAAACCTTATGTTGATAATATAATTGACAGTGAGAAAGAGGAGTTTCAATTCTGTGAACTACCGTAACCGTGCGAATACGAGGCAAGTCGAGCTCAGATTTTAAATAAGTGCTTCTTAGGAGGCAACCCGAGTGTTAACACTACTAATTTTCTTAATATTATTTCATGATTTTTTTAAAAATTAATTAATTTTCAAAATCTAAAAAAAAGTGTGTTTTTGACCCACATGGCCTGGCCACACGAGTGTGTGGAGCACACGGCTTAGCCACACGGGCGTGTGGAATCTCATATGGGCATGGGAGAAGCGAAGGAAAACACACACGGCCTGGCGACATGGCCATGTGACCCACACGTCCTGGACACATGGGCGTGTCCTAGGTTGTGTGAAACCTGAAGCTAATTTTTTTTTCAAAGTAAGAGAATTACACGCCCTGGCCACATGGGTGTGTGAAGCATACGGCTTGACCACACGGGCGTGTGGGATCTCGCATGGGCATGAGAGAACCAAAGGAAAACACACACGGCCTGGTGACATGGTCATGTGACCCACACGGCCTAGACACACGGGCATGTCCATGGCCATGTGAAAACTGGGTTAATCACCCCAATTTTATTTTATTTTATTTATTTTTAATTGTTATATTATTTATTTTATTTTACTAATTAATTAATTATTCTTATATTTATTTTTTTAATTTTAATTTTTTATATTTTTTTTTTTTATATACATTTATTATTTTTATTTTTATTTTGCTATTTCTATTTTTTTCTTTTTTTCTTTTGTATTTTTTAATATTATCATTACAATTACCTTTTAAGTTTATTGATATCATTAAGTTTATTATTATTTTATCATTCTTTTTAATTTTGTTTTAGTTGTTTTATTTTTTCTCTTCAACTTATTTTCATTATTATCTTTTGAAAGATTTATGGTTGTGTGATGTCCTAAAGTGACCCTAGCCTAAAGCGCTTTGGACTGCTAAACCGAAGTCACTAAATTATTTGAGAATGATAGTTACTGTCTAAATATGTGAATATGCATGTGTGAAAATTCCTAATTGAATTTTGCTTAATTGTAGGTGAATTTTAGTGATTAGGACTTATGTGAGAAAATTAGAAATGTGCTAGGCAAATGTAAAGTGGCCTATTAGTGCATGTGATCAAAGGGGTGGACTTGCATGTCAAATTCCCCTTTTTATTTGCTAATGGCCGGCCATGACAAGGATGATGGGCAAAGGAAACATGTCTCAAACATGTTATGCTAGTGATGTATGTAGGAAACAATATAATAAAAGCTAGTAATAAAGAAATGGAAAAAAAAAAAGATGAGTGTGTGCATGCCCTTTCCCCCCATTTTGCCGTGAATTGAACAAAGAAAAACAAAAAAAAAAGTGCTCATCCTTTCTCATTTTTTTTCAATTGCTGTGAGTGAGGGAGAGGGGGGGTTTGGAGAAGCTTGGCCATGCTTGCAACTAGATTGAGGTATGTTTGATGTTTCCTTAAGATTCATGCATGTTTTACTTGTTAGTTTGAAACCTACCTAGCCCATGGCTTAGATTTCTTTGCTATTTGATGGAGATGAAGTTCGGCCATGGAGGTTGTCTTTCTTGGTTGGTGTTTTGATGTTGTTGTGATGAAGCATGAAGAGAAGTGAGATGGATGTTTAATAAAAGGAGATTTTTAGATCATTGAAGTTCTTGTTGTTATGTGTGTATGTGCATGAGTATTCGGCCATGCTATAGAATCTATGTGCAAAATGATAAATGCTTGGTACATTCGGCTATATGGGTTAATGAAATTGCTTAAGTTAATGTGCATACTTTAACCTAAGTGTTGAGAAGTATTCGGCTAAGAGAGTTAAGAGGTGGGTGTTGCCGATTTTTAGAATTAGATTTTGGGAGTGGCTATAATGGCCATTAAGATGGTGAACTTAAGAAATATTAAGTAGATGATATAATTGAAGGGTGAAGTGGCTAATAGGGACTTTTAATGAAATTATGTCAAGGCCGAATGTATCATGAAGTGAATGAAAATGCCAAATTGTGCTTATATGTATATTCGGCCAAGGAAGCATGATATGAAGCTTGATAGGCTTGAGAGATGAATGACCAAATGAGCTATAGGTCATGTATGGGTTAATTTTATGCATATGTGTGTGTGTGGCATTAGTAGTTAATGGCATTCGGCATTATTTAACTAAAATTGGAAATGAATACTTAAAAGTTAAATAGGTCGCCCTAGTGACCGATTGTGTTAAAAACTAATATATGGACAAGTGATACGAATGAATTGGTTTTGAAATGTATATGGCTGTCGTATGTGTGTGTTTGACTGAGAAGTAAATTTGTTTGATTTAGCTAAAGAGCTTAAAGGATCAAAGTTGGACAAGGGGAAAGAAAAAGTAATTGAATAGCCATCGAAGACGTTCGACAACATCCGAGGTAAGTCATTAAGCATATTTGGTATTGATTAAATGATTGTAATACCTATGCAATTGTGTTTAATGAGATGAAATGTATACAAATGTATGTGTATGAAAATATGATATTGTTGAATGTAAAGAGGTAGTGAATGTGTAGAGTGTTCGGTTTCGGCACTAAGTGTGCGGGCAATAAGTGTGCGTGGTGACGAGAATTGGCACTAAGTGTGCAAGCTTGAAATGTATGGCACTAAGTGTGCGAACTTAAATCACATGGCACTAAGTGTGCGAGATCGATTATTAAGCACTACGTGTGCGAATTTAATATATATGTTCGATCGGTTACTTACATGGAGGGTGTGACCTTATCGAGTTGATCATGGACAGCGGAAAGAGTAAGTACCTTGAGCTCATGGCGAATAGGCGCTATGTTCATGCTCGGGGTTGAGCTTGGTAAGCTTTAAATCTATGTGATGATTAAACTTGCAGTCATGTAAATAAGGCATCATGGGATAGACGAAAGTTCGTTTGTTTGCATGATTGTGGTGAAAATGAGTTGATATATGGAAATTGCCTCAAATATCTTATTGAATAGAATATGAAATGTGAATGTATGACTTGGCATGAGATTGAACCGAAAGGTCTAAGGAACTATGGTATAGTTCGATATCGATGGAACAATTAGCCTCGTTTCATTGTTTCACTTTGTGATAAATTTTGCTAATGGATAATTGTGGAGTGCTTATGACTTACTGAGTTATAAACTCACTCGGTGTTTTCTTGTCACCCATTTTAGGTCTCTTGGACTCGTCTCTTTTGTGTGCTCGGAACCGTCAACTAAGTCATCACACCAAGAGCAATCTTTGGTATTGTCTTCTTAGTCGATCTAGGAGAACATTTGGCATGTATAAGCTCTTTGTTTTGTGAAATTTTGGGTTGTAAACTTTAAGCCATGCGAATATGGCCTATGTGGTCGGTTGAGTGGGGTTTTAAAACTTATAGTCGCGAGTCCTAGAAATCTTAATTTTGATAAGGTGGTCACAATTTGTGTTATGTATGATGGATTATTAGTAAGGCCAAGGAAAATTCATGAAATAGGCATAATCTATTGCAGTAACTGTTGCGGACAGCAGCAGTGACGTGAGATCAAAAAATCACTAAAAATAGTAGAAGTGGAATTAAATGCTAAAAAAATTATGTAATCGAAGCTTGATGGGTCTATTTTTATGTGGATGAAACGAAACGACCATATGAGCTGTAATCTTAAGAGATATTCAAGTTTTTGCGAAACGGGGCCAGAACAGTTTCTGGATCCCCTTTTCCGAATTTGAAAATCCATTATAAATTAACCAGAGAGAATTAGAAGTCATTCACTATATGTGCAGATTCCTTTGTGAGTCTAGTTTCTTTAGAAACAAACGGCATGAGTGTTGGAGCCCTTTACAGGAAGATATCCAAGTCGTAACACGCAAAGGTCAGTGTAGTCGAATCCTGAAATAGGGGAGACTTTAACTAATAAACTGTACTAATTGGCTCGACCAAAAATTCTAGAAAAAAATGTGTAAGTTGGATTATGAGTCTAGTTTCAGGAAAAAGTTACGAAACTGGTTTTCGAGTTCTGGAACTCGAGATATGATTTTAAAGGTGACAGTGACGCAGTTAGCTAGCCTGCCTGGAACAGCAAAAAAATAAAGAGATTATAAAGGAGGAAATAAGTGAAGTAAGTTCGGTAACACCTCGTGTTCAACTCCGGTGACGGTCACGGATTTGGGGTGTTCTAATTTGATTGGTATCAGAGCTATGGTTTAGTCGGTTCTAGGACTACCATAGCGCGTGTGAGTCTAGCTATACATGCCATAATGTTAGTGCTTAATAATGTGATGACTTCTGACGGTTGAAATTTTTGTTTTGATTAGCAAATGGAACCCGGGGTAGAGAGACCCTTAGCGGATGACGTTGAAAGTGTAGCGGCTGCTCCTGCGCAAGGGACACCGGCTGTTGAACCTCAGTCATCCGCGAATAGTCAAGGTGAAGGGGCGAAACAAGCCTTCTTCACCATGATGAATGAGTGGGTTGCGCAATATGCCCGAACTAATCCGGTTGTCCGACCATTCCCGAATATAAATAATCCACCCCAAGAGCCCGTAATGCCATCGCCATCGATCCCGTGAGGTGAGTAAACCACCGTGGACTTGATTAGGAAGCGGGGCCGAGGAGTTCAAGGCCATAGTTACCGATGATGCCGAAAGGGTCAATTTCGCTTGATAACACCATTCGGTGTTTGATGAACTATCATGCACACCGATGAATGTCTTAAGTGTGCTATATCTTTGTTGCGAGACTCAGCCTACTATTGGTGGAGGACCTTGATTTCCATAGTCCCAAAGGAACAAGTTACTTGGGATTTCTTTCAAACGGAATTTTGAAAGAAATATATTAGTCAACGGTTCATCGATCAAAAGCGTAAGGAATTCTTGGAGCTCAAGCAAGGCCGTCTGACAGTATCTGAATACGAACATGAGTTTGTAATACTTAGTCGGTATGCTCGGGAGTGTGTGGCTGATGAGGTGGCTATGTGCAAAAGATTTGAAGAAGGATTGAATGAAGATTTAAAGTTACTGGTGGGTATTTTGGAGATAAAAGAATTTGTAACACTAGTTGAACGAGCTTGCAAGGCGGAGGAACTTGGGAGGGAGAAGAAGAAGGCTGAATTTGAAGCTAGAGACTGTCGTAAGAGATCGACGAGTAAAGCTCCATTTTCGGCTGTAAAGAAGTTCAGGGAAGACACAAATAAGTCAAGGACGACTGCGGGAGTTTCCATTAGAGCACGACCATCGATGGACTCATGAGCTACTTCGGTTGCTAGTGTAGGCAATAATCGTCAAGAAAAGCCTGAATGCCCCCAATGTGGAAGACGACACATAGGTGAATGTTAGGGTAAGTCTGCTAACAGGGCCTGTTACGGATGTGGTTCGAAGGACCACTTCATTAGAGATTGCACGGAGCTAGATAAGAAAAATAAGATGCAAGGTGCGAGACCTAGTGGAATGACGGCTAGAGGTAGACCCCCGAGAATTTCAGGAGGTAGGGGTGGTAATCAGAGAGGGCCTCGACACGGTGGTTCGATCCGAGACCGTGCTCTGCTAGAGCATATGCCATCCGCAAGACGAGAGGAGGCATCCTCCCCGACGTTATCACCGGTACTTTTACTCTCTTTGATACTAGTGTGATTGCATTGATTGACCTGGCTCTACTCATTCATATGTATGTGAAACCTTAGCATCCAAGAAGACTCTACTGTTGAGTCTCTCGAGTTCGTAATTCGAGTGTCAAACCCTTTGGGTCAATACGTACTCGTTGATAAAGTGTGCAAGAGATGCCCCCTAATAATTCGAGAATCCTGTTTTCCGGCCGATCTGATGCTTTTGCCGTTTGACGAATTTGATGTTATTCTTGGTATGGATTGGCTGACCATACATGAGGCAGTGGTGAACTACAAAATGAAAACCATTGATTTGAGGAGTGCAAATAATGAGATAGTCCGAGTTGAGTCTACCAATTTAAAGGGAGCATCAGCGATAATATCTTCAATGACCACTCAGAAACATGTGAAAAAGGGGTGTGAAACATACCTTGCGTATGTGCTTGATAGCAAAGAGACAGAAGGGAAACTTGAATCGGTACCAGTGGTCTATGAGTATTCAGATGTTTTTCCTGAGGAGTTACCGGGATTGCCACCAGTTCGAGAAGTGGAATTCGACATCGAAGTTGTACCTGGTACTACGCCCATCTCAATAGCCCCGTATCGTATGGCATTAACGGAATTAAAGGAATTGAAGGTTCAATTGCAAGAATTGACGGATAGAGGTCTCGCTCGATCGAGCTTTTCTCCATGGGGTGCACCAGTGTTATTTGTGAAGAAGAAGGATGGAACCATGAGATTGTGCATCGACTATCGTCAGTTGAATAAAGTGACGATAAAGAATAAATATCCGTTGCCACGTATTGATGATTTGTTTGATCAATTAAAGGGAGCCTCAGTGTTTTCAAAGATAGATTTGAGATCGGGTTACTATCGGTTGAGGGTTCGAGACTCGGACATACCCAAACTTTTTAGAACGAGGTACGGTCACTCACGAATTCTTAGTGATGCCGTTTGGGCTCACTAATGCCCTTCGCGTATTTATGGATTTAATGAATCAATTTTCAGGCCATACTTGGATCGGTTCGTAGTTGTGTTTATCGATGACATTTTGGTCTATTCGAGAGATGAAACTGAACATGCTGAACACCTGAGGCTAGTGTTGCAAATTTTACGAGATAAGCAATTATACGCAAAGTTCAGTAAGTGCGAATTTTGGTTGAGAGAGGTTAGCTTTTTGGGGCACGTGGTGTCCGTGACGGTGTCGGGTGGACCCGAACAAAATTTCGGCCATAGTCGATTGGAAACCTCCAAGGAATGTTACGGAAGTTAGGAGCTTTTTGGGGCTTGCCGGATACTATCGACGGTTTGTAAAGGGTTTTTCGATGATAGCTGCACCGCTGACAAAACTACTTCAAAAGATGTTAAGTTCGAGTGGTCGAATCTTTGTCAAGAAAGTTTCGATCGACCGAAAACCTGCTTAACCGAGGCCCCAAGCTAGTACAATTGAGTCCCAGTAAAGAGTTCATCATTTACAAAGGACACATCCTTGCTTGGGCTAGGTTGTGTATTGATGCAAGAGGGTCGAGTTGTGGCTTACGCGTCGAGACAACTAAAGCCGCATGAGAGAAACTATCTGACCCATGACCTTGAATTAGCAGCCATAGTGTTCGCCTTGAAAATATGGCGACATTACTTGTTTGGAGAAAGGTGTCATATTTATTCGGACCACAAGAGTATTAAATATTTGATGACTCAAAGAGATCTAAACCTGCGACAAAAACGTTGGCTTGAGTTGTTGAAAGACTATGAACTTGTCATTGATTATCACCCGGGAAAGGCCAACGTGGTGGCTGAAGCTTTAAGTCGTAAAGCACTGTTTGCTTTGAGAGCAATGGATGCTCACCTATCCGTTTCACCCGATGAGGTGCTAGTAGTTGAATTAGAGGCCAAACCTTCATTGATTCATCAAATACTTGAATCTCAGAAGGTCGACGCTGAATTGGTCGCTAAACGAGATGAATGTGTTTCGAATGAGGAATCGGAATTTCAGATTGACGACAATGATTGCTTGACGTTCAAGGGTCAATTATGTATTGCAAGGAATTCGGAACTTGTTTCGATGATTTTGAACGAGGCTCACGATGAGTCGAATGTCGATCCACCCGGTAGTACTAAAATGTACAATCACCTGAAACGCCAATTTTGGTGGCCCGTGTGAAACGAGACATTTCGAATTTGTTTCAAAGTGTTTGATATGTCAACAAGTGAAAGCGGAACATCAAGTGCCATCGGATTACTTGACCAATCATGATACCCGAATGGAAATGGGATCGAGTAACAATGGACTTTGTGTGCAGGTTACCGTTGACTCGGAATAAGAAAGACTCGGTCTGGGTCATTGTTGATAGACTGACCAAGTCTACTCATTTTATCCCTGTCCGCACGGATTTTTCACTTGATAAATTGGCAGAATTATACGTCTCCCAAATTGTTCGATTGCATGGGGTACCTATTTCTATCGTGTCGGATAGAGACCCAAGATTTACATCGCGGTTTTGGAAGAAATTACAAGAGGCTTTGGGTACCAAGCTGCATTTTAGCACTGCTTTTCATCCCCAAACCGATGGTCAATCCGAACGGATAATTCAAATCCTCGAGGATATGTTGAGATGTTGCATCCTTGAGTTTAGTGGTTCGTGGGAACGGTATTTACCTTTGATTGAATTCGCTTATAACAATAGTTTTCAATCAAGTATTAAGATGGCGCCTTACGAGGCTTTATACGGTCGTAAATGCCGTACCCCATTATTCTGGACTGAACTCAGTGAAAGTAAAGTCTTCGGGGTTGATTTGATTAAGGATGCCGAGCAGAAAGTTCGAGTAATTCGTGAAAGTTTGAAAGCTGCTCCGAATCGCCAAAGGTCGTATGCAGATTTGAAAAGAAAAGACATTGAATATCAGGTTGGAGACAAGGTATTTCTCAAAGTCTCACCCTGGAAGAAGATGCTTAGATTTGGCCGTAAGGGCAAATTGAGTCCGAGGTTCATCGGACCGTATGAAGTATCTGAACAAGTTGGACCAGTCGCATACCGATTAATTTTACCCCCTGAGCTCGAAAAGATTCACAACGTTTTTCTTGTCTCGATGCTTCGACGATATAGGTCTGACCCGTCGCATGTAATCACACCATCTGAGATTGAGATTCAACCTAATTTGAGTTATGAAGAAGAGCCGGTTCGCATTCTGATGCGTGAAGTAAAAGAGTTGCGAAATAAGAAAATCCCATTAGTGAAGGTGTTGTGGCATAAACACGGAATTGAAGAAGCCACTTGGGAACTTGAGGACTCTATGAAAGAGCGATACCTGAGCCTATTTACCGGTAAGATTTTCGGAGACGAAAATTTCTTAAGTGGGGGAGAGTTGTGACAGTCCTAAAGTGACCCTAGCCGGAAAGCGGTTTCGGGACCGCTAAACCGAGTCACTAAATTATTTGAGAATGATAGTTACTGTCTAAATATGTGAATATGCATGTGTGAAAATTCCCTAATTGAATTTTGCTTAATTGTAGGTGAATTTTAGTGATTAGGACTTATGTGAGAAAATTAGAAATGTGCTAGGCAAATGTAAAGTGGCCTATTAGTGCATGTGATCAAAGGGGTGGACTTGCATCTCAAATTCCCCTTTTTATTTGCTAATGGCCGACCATGACAAGGATGATGGGCAAAGGAAACATGTCTCAAACATGTTATGCTAGTGATGTATGTAGGAAACAATATAATAAAAGCTAGTAATAAAGAAATGGAAAAAAAAAAAGATGAGTGTGTGCATGCCCTTTCCCCCATTTTGCCGTGAATTGAACAAAGAAAAACAAAAAAAAAAAGTGCTCATCCTTTCTCATTTTTTTTCAATTGCCGTGAGTGAGGGAGAGGGGGGTTTGGAGAAGTTTGGCCATGCTTGCAACTAGATTGAGGTATGTTTGATGTTTCCTTAAGATTCATGCATGTTTTAGTTGTTAGTTTGAAACCTACCTAGCCCATGGCTTAGATTTCTTTGCTATTTGATGGAGATGAAGTTCGGCCATGGAGGTTGTCTTTCTTGGTTGGTGTTTTGATGTTGTTATGATGAAGCATGAAGAGAAGTGAGATGAATGTTTAATAAAAGGAGATTTTTAGATCGTTGAAGTTCTTGTTGTTATGTGTGTATGTGCATGAGTATTCGGCCATGCTATAGAATCTATGTGCAAAATGATAAATGCTTGGTATATTCGGCTATATGGGTTAATGAAATTGCTTAAGTTAATGTGCATACTTTAACCTAAGTGTTGAGAAGTATTCGGCTAAGAGAGTTAAGAGGTGGGTGTTGCCGATTTTTAGAATTAGATTTTGGGAGTGGCTATAATGGGCATTAAGATGGTGAACTTAAGAAATATTAAGTAGATGATATAATTGAAGGGTGAAGTGGCCAATAGGGACTTTTAATGAAATTATGTCAAGGCCGAATGTATCATGAAGTGAATGAAAATGCCAAATTGTGCTTATATGTATATTCGGCCAAGGAAGCATGATATGAAGCTTGATAGGCTTGAGAGATGAATGACCGAATGAGCTATGGGTCATGTATGGGTTAATTTTATGCATATGTGTGTGTGTGGAATTAGTAGTTAATGGCATTCGACATTATTTAACTAAAATTGGAAATGAATACTTAAAAGTTAAATAGGTCGCCCTAGTGACCGAATGTGTTAAAACTAATATATGGACAAGCGTCTGAATGAATTGGTTTTGAAATGTATATGGTCCGTATGTGTGTGTTTGACTGAGAAGTAAATTTGTTTGATTTAGCTCAAGAGCTTAAAGGATCAAAGTTGGACAAGGGGAAAGAAAAAGTAATTGAATAGCCGTCGAAGACGTTCGACAACATCCGAGGTAAGTCATTAAGCATATTTGGTATTGATTAAATGATTGTAATACCTATGCAATTGTGTTTAATGAGATGAAATGTATACAAATGTATGTGTATGAAAATATGATATTGTTGAATGTAAAGAGGTAGTGAATGTGTAGAGTGTTCGGTTTCGGCACTAAGTGTGCGGGCACTAAGTGTGCGGGCAATAAGTGTGCGTGGTGACGAGAATTGGCACTAAGTGTGCAAGCTTGAAATGTATGGCACTAAGTGTGCGAACTTAAATCACATGGCACTAAGTGTGCGAGATCGATTATTAAGCACTACGTGTGCGAATTTAATATATATGTTCGATCGGTTACTTACATGGAGGGTGTGACCTTATCGAGTTGATCATGGACAGCGGAAAGAGTAAGTACCTTGAGCTCATGGCGAATAGGCGCTATGTTCATGCTCGGGGTTGAGCTTGGTAAGCTTTAAATCTATGTGATGATTAAACTTGTAGTCATGTAAATAAGGTACCATGGGATAGACGAAAGTTCGTTTGTTTGCATGATTGTGGTGAAAATGAGTTGATATATGGAAATTGCCTCAAATATCTTATTGAATAGAATATGAAATGTGAATGTATGACTTGGAATGAGATTGAACCGAAAGGTCTAAGGAACTATGGTATAGTTCGATATCGATGGAACAATTAGCCTCGTTTCATTGTTTCACTTTGTGATAAATTTTGCTAATGGATAATTGTGGAGTGCTTATGACTTACTGAGTTATAAACTCACTCGGTGTTTTCTTGTCACCCATTTTAGGTCTCTTGGACTCGTCTCTTTTGTGTGCTCGGAACCGTCAACGAAGTCATCACACCGGCAAGCAATCTTTGGTATTGTCTTCTTAGTCGATCTAGGAGAACATTTGGCATGTATAAGCTCTTTGTTTTGTGAAATTTTGGGTTGTAAACTTTAAGCCATGCGAATATGGCCTATGTGGTCGGTTGAGTGGGGTTTTAAAACTTATAGTCGCGAGTCCTAGAAATCTTAATTTTGATAAGGTGGTCACAATTTGTGTTATGTATGATGGATTATTAGTAAGGCCAAGGAAAATTCATGAAATAGGCATAGTCTATTGCAGTAACTATTGCGGACAGCAGCAGTGACGTGAGATCGAAAAATCACTAAAAATAGTAGAAGTGGAATTAAATGCTAAAAAAATTACGTAATCGAAGCTTGATGGGTCTATTTTCATGTGGATGAAACGAAACGACCATATGAGCTGTAATCTTAAGAGATATTCAAGTTTTCGTGAAACGGGGCCAGAACGGTTTCTGGATCCCCTTTTCTGAATATGAAAATCCATTATAAATTAACCAGAGAGAATTAGAAGTCATGCCCTATATGTGCAGATTCCTTTGTGAGTCTAGTTTCTTTAGAAACAAACGGTATGAGTGTTGGAGCCCTTTACAGGAAGATATCCAAGTCGTAATGCGCAAACATCAGTGTAGTCGAACCCTGAAACAGAGGAGACTTTAACTAATAAACTGTACTAATTGGCTAGACCAAAAATTCTATAAAAAAATTTGTAAATGGGATTATGAGTATATTTTCATAAAAAAGTTACGGAACTGGTTTTTGAGTTCTGGAACTCGAGATATGATTTTTAAGGTGACAGTGACGCAGTTAGCTAGCCTACCTGGAACAGCAAAAAAAAAAAAAAGAGATTATAAAGGGGGAAATAAGTGAAGTAAGTTCGGTAACACCTCGTGTTCAACTCCGGTGACGGTCACGGATTTGGGGTGTTACAGGTTGTTTCTAATCGATTTATAACTCCTTAATTTTCTTTATTATTTGTGTTTATTTTCTTGTTAGTTTTCTCAGAATCATGAGTTACATTTAAATTTGACTGCAATTCCGCTTTTCACTATGCTGAAGATTTTATCCAATATTTAAGGCAGTTTCAGTTTTCTCCCTCTCTTATGATATTCTGTTTATACTGTGATTATATATGTTTGTACATTAACGACAATGTACGTCTTAAGTGTGGGGAGGTTATCTATAGATTTATTAGAAAAACCCTGAATTATGTTTTGTGTTTAAATAATTTTCTCACATTATTATTAGAATGAATTCTTATTAATTTATGATTATCATGGATGTCTTTTAGATTAAATTCATAGGTAATTGTGCATTGATTGTTTAAACTTTAAGACACTAGAGAATCAAGCATGATAAGTTTATTTTCAGAATAAAAAATTTTAAGTTGTTTCCCTAAATTGAAATATTACCTTGAAGTTTGGGATTTGCAAGATTAACATCAAAAACCATAATTTTTGTGAGATTTTGAGCCTTTAGAGCATACACGTTTCTTGCTCACTCTATTATTGATTATGAGTGTGTCAATACTGATTGGTTATTCTAGAATTTGTTTCGATTATACATGTCGAGACCACACATTTGATTTGACATACTGAGATGATAAAGGCACCTAGGTTTTAACCCACTTGTCCCATAAGCCTACCTTCATAATTAACTCTTAGTGAACCCCCTTTAAGCCTAACAAATGGTTTCTTGATTTACCCTTTAATATTAACCCATAACTTCTTTTTGATTCATTGAGAATAGTTTCCCGTTTTATTGACTCCCTTTTTGTCAAGATTTGATTTGGTTAGTTGCTTAACTATGTTCTTTTGTTTCAGTTGTTAAATTTTCTCTTATTATCTATTATACTAAAAAAAATTGAAAAAAAAGTGAAAAAAATGCATTTATGTTGAATTATTACTAGTTCTATGTTTTTGAGCTTAAGTAGTTAATTTCATATTCTGAGAAGAAGCTCGTGTTATTCTTTAGTAATTTCGATTAATGTAATTATTTAGTATTAGTTTATTTTTCTAGTTGGGTAATTTATCAATTCAATCTCGATTCTAACCTTCTTTTCAGCCTTTATCCAAACCTTTAACCCAAGCCCTGTTACAACCCTTTAAAAACCTTTTGATTTGTGTATCATATCATTTTATAGTGGTGGAGATTTGATTTTCATGCAAGCCTATGGTAACGACTTTTCATAATTGACTTTTGAGTACTTAATTTTTGAACCTTAAACACTTTGAGTGATTTGAGTGAATCTTTAGTGAGGATGTAAAATGACAGATTTTGAATTAAAGATAAGTACTTAGATAAGGGGAGATACCTATGTTTTCATGTCTTAAAAAATGTGTGACTTGGATTGTTTGAATCTTAAGGGCTCCTTTAGTTGAATTTTCATTGCATGATTATTTGTGAATTATTTCGAAACATTTTTTATGAGAATTATAAGTTGAGAAGAATTAATTTTAATTGTGAGTTGAGGATTTTTCTTGAGGACAAGCAAATGCTTAAGTGTGGGGATATTTGATAAACCATAAATGTAACATATTTTAATCTCATTCTTAATGCGTTTATGGATGATTAATGATGTAAATTAGTGAATTTGATGCTCCTAATACCTTAAATTCATGTTTCTATACTTAGGAGAGCATTTGGGAGCAAAAGGAGTGAAAAAGGAGCCAAAATCGAAGTTTACAAGGTCCACACAGGCACGCCACACGCCAATGTGCCAACCCGTGTCGATATCGCTCCCTGTTTCCCAAACACGCAAAAAAAAACCAATTTTTAGGGTTTCCGAGCATTCAAAAGTCTATAAATACATACTAGAAGAAGACCTAAGGGGATATAGGAAGTAGAAAGCAGAGATTACTTGAAGAACTCCAACGGATTCAAGTTGGAAGTAGGATTTCTTTCAAGACTGAAGATCTCCTTTCAATTTCTCTCGAAGTTTTTGGGTTTCTTTATGTTTTGTTGCTTTCCTATTTTTGAGATATTTTTCCCCAAAATTATGAACTAAATTCCCTAGATACTTAGGAAAGATGAAACCTATGACGGATCTTATTATTTAATTTTCTGAATTACATGATAAATACTTGTTCTTGTTCTTAATTATCTGTTATTAGCCTTAATATTTCGAGGATATTAATTCAAGTTTGATGTGCTTATTCAGTAGAGAAAAAGTCCCTATTTAAGAGTAGATCTACCATAATTAAGCGGAGTTGATTGCAATCCTAGAAATAGGACGACATAAATTTGCTGGATTAGAGTCAAATCTATCGAGTTAATATGACAATAAGGGTTTTAATTAGGAAGATATTTCAATTAATCAACCTAGAGTCAGTTGTTCTTCGTCTCGAAAGAGATATTAACATAATTTAAGGATTTCTACGAATCAAGACAAGTGAATAAATCGTTGAATTCAGTGTCAGAATAATAAGTGAAGTCTAGGTGGATTCTTCCTTGGGTATTGTCCTTATTATTAGTTTATTCGATTATTTCCTTCACTCTCTATGACGTTCATTAGTTAATTAGTTCAGTTAATTTTAGATTAAAACAAAAACCTCTTAATTTAGGCTAAATAATAGAAAGATAGTTAATATTAGTACTTTTAGTCCTTGTGGATACGATATTCTGGACTCACCATAGCTATACTACTATTCGATAGGTGCGCTTGCCTTTGTCGTGATCGTAGTCTAGTTTAGTGAACCATAAAACGATCATCAGACTTAGAGACGTACACATTTTAATTGTGCATTGTGGATCTCAAACGTAGGTATTTAAGAACCAAAGCCTCCGCTTTTGTCAACTAAGCCAAGGGCTTATTGACTTCAATCTATTAAAGTTGGTTTCATAAAATCATGACAAAAAAGCAAATGATGTTAGAGGTATAAGATTAAATTTTACTAGTGTGGTTCATGTCCCATGCTTTTAGTTGATTTAACTATTTTTGCCTAAATTATGGAGTTAAAATTTAAATGTTACAATATGCTCCTAATTATGTACTATTTGTATATTTAAAATTTAGTCTTTATACTTTCATTTTTAAGAATTTAGTCCCTCTACTTTTTCAATTTAAAAACTTAGGTCCAATTGTTAATACGTTTAAAATTATTCTGTTCAATTCACTCCTCTAACATTCTATTTTTTTTTAATTCTCATTTGGTAGCCATTTGAAATAAAAATGGCATTGTAATAATCCCAAATTTGACAAAGAAACGGCATTAACAATTCTTAAAATTTAACATTTAATCAAAATAAAGTGAGTAAGAATTCCTTTTTATTTTGACCAAATTTTATTTTTGGCTTTTCTTCTCCTAATTAAGCTTTGTTTTTAGTTTCCCACTTAAGCTCTAATTAACCTAGAGTTGTTGTAGTCATATATGCTATGGATTTTGTAACACCCCCTTACCCGTATTCAACGCCGGAACAGGGTACGAGACATTACCAGACTTAAAACTCAAGTAATCATACTTTTCTGAGTCATAAATTTGTGTCCAAATCAAAATCATTCATATTTAACCGTAAAGTCCCTAATATGAGCCAACGAGGCCCAAAACATACTTTAGAAGTGGTTCGGGACTAAACCGAGAACTTTAGAAATTCTTACGAAAACATAGAAAATTTTTGCTATAAACAGGGGTCAGACACTCGTGTGGTTTAGGACACGCTTGTATAGGCAGGCCGTGTGGTCACACACACCCATGTCTCTAACCCGTGTAACTCTCTGACTTGTAATGCATGTACAAATTGATGTCACACGGCCAAGTTACACGCCCATGTGCTAAGCCGTGTGGGTAATTAAATTTTCATTAAATAGGATTAGACTTCATGTAATAGCGCAAAATTGGGTCTAGTTGGAACAGAGGTTTCGGGACCACAAAATCCGAGATATAAATAATTATTTTATGATTATTTTGAGGTCTATGATATGATTGCATGATTATGTGAAAATTTCGTGAAAAAATTCTATGCATAAAGTGCTTAATTTGAAGTTAGGGACTAAATTCAATAAGTTGCAAAACTTGCATTCTAGAAGTTTCTAGTATGAAATTGCTTTGAAATATTAATTAGGAGGTCTTAAATAGAAATTTGACCAATTTCTAAGTTATGGACAAAAATTGGACATGGATGGAATTTTCGGAAAGTTTAGTAGTAAGGGCATTTTGGTCATTTAAGGGTAAAATGAATCAAAATACAAAATTAAAAGCCAATTTTGCTCATCTTCTTCACCATGGACGTGTATACCAAGGGAGACTCCATGGCTAGGGTTTTCAAGCTTTCCAAGCTCAATAGTAAGTCCGTTCTAACCTCGTTTTTCAAGTTCTTTACGTTTTTGGAGTCCCAGTAACTTGATTTGTTTATGCTAGCAATAATTCAACCTAGGGTTCATATTTGAAAAAATACCCATAGGTGAAATTTGTTTATTCTGGCGTTTTATGATACAATATGAGGTTTTAAATTATGTTATACAACTTGTGCTACTCAGTTTTAAGTGAAAACGAGCAAAAGGGAAAAATGATCAGCATGTCATAAAACATAAGAATAAGGGATGAAGTTTAATTCCCGAGCCTAGAGGCAAAAGTGTAAATATGCAAAAGTTTAGGGGCAAAATTCTAATTTTTCCAAAGTTTGAGTTAAGGACTGTTTTGAATAATACATTAATTAAATAAGTAAAATATGATGTTTTAGATCCCAGAAAATGAGATTTGAACCTAGAATGAGAGAAAAATCGAAAATTAGGAAAGTTGGTAAAATGGTTGTTTTAGTATCGAGGTAAGTTCATATGTATAATAAGCATTAATTTATGCATTTTCAATGTAAAATTGATATATTTACTATGATTTCGAGGTGTTGAAAGTATGTAAATTGGTATGATAATAATACAACAATAATCTTTGTAATTTATATTTGAAAGTTAAATTTAGTGAATTAATTGAATTATGTTAAATTAAATGTTTATGGTGCCCAGTTTATGAATTGATTTAAAAATATGTCTATGGTACATGAAGTGCATTGAATTATCATACATAAATGTGATTTCTATAATTACGGATATTATGAGAAATTGTAAGTTCATATGATTTTTAATAAGGCAATGTGTAATTTAATGTTATTGCCTTGATATTAAATGAGATGTAAGTTTATATGTAAGTAATACATCACTATTACTTGTATTATGATATATTATAATAATATTGGAAATATGTTTGTGGATAATTACTTGATTGGTGAAATTGTTGGAAAAGAGAGAGAAATCCCGGTTGAACCTTCGGAAAGATTGGATGATACAGATGGTATGTAGCTAGGTCATATGTATGGTGCTGAGTGCACATCATGTGTACAAGAGAGCTATGAGACATTATGATGTAGCTAGGTCGCATGGGTTATACTATGTGTACACCATGTAGACAAGAGAGCTATGGGATATATGTAGCTAGGTCGTATGCGTGGTTCCAGGTGAAGGACACCATGTAGACAAGAGAGCTACGAGATAAACTGGCTAGGTCACATGGGTGGTACTAAGTGTTCACCATGTGTATAAGAGAGCTGAACTATATGATGGATGGAGCTATGTGCTGAAACCACTAAGTATCGAGGATTGATCCAAAGTGTTCAATGGGAGACTCTCTATTTATTGCTTTGTGAGTTTGTGATGAATAAGTGCAGGAACTTGGTTATGTGAATGATGTGTTCATTAAGTGACCAGGATGTGGTAAGGTTATAAACAAGTAAGTTATACATGAGAATGATTTTATGGTGACCTTGTGATTATGGGCCTATACTTGTGATGTATGAAATGCGGTGAAAATGATTTGTGATATGTATGTTAAAATGAGGTTAATACAAAGAAAGTGTGAAAGAGTGAATTAGCAATAAAACTGTTTTGGACAGTAGTAGTGATGTGATTTTGAAAAATCGCCAAAAATATTAGAAATTGAATCAGAGACTGAATGAGATATCAAATTAAATCTTAATGAGTCTATTTTCATATAAAAGAAACAAAGCAAGCAAAGGAGTCCTATATTTGAGATATTTATGTTTTTGTGAGACTGGTTCAGAATGATTACGTGATCCCCTGTTTTGACTTTAGAAAATCACAAAAATTTGGATAAAAATAATTAGAGGCTAAAAATTATATTTTTAAAATCCCTAATGAGTCTATTTTCAAGATAAATCAATAAGAATATTATCCGAGTTCTGTACTGTGATATAATTAATTTTTAGTGAAGAGAGGTCAGAACTGTCAGAAAGTGAAACAAGGGAAATTTTAATGAATAAAATGTACTAATTGGATAAACCAAAAATTATGAAAATTTTATGGTGGAAAGATATATGAGGCTAGTTTCAGTGGAAATTTACGGATCTTAATTTGGAGCTCTAGAGCTCGAATTATAAATAATTAAGTGACTATGACTTGTGTGGACAATTTGATGTGAGAATTTATTAGTAAATTGTGAAATCGTACTTACAAGAATGCTAGATACATTAAGGATGTGGAATGGAGAGGAGGAAGAGAAAAAATAAATATATGTGGAATACATGGAAACTATGGTATATGAAATATTGATATAATGAAATAAATGATATGTGTTTATAAGAAAACAGAAAGAGAATGTTATGTATCATGACATGTATATATATATATATATATATATATAACTAGTCTCAATGTAATGCTTGTTGGGTATGGAATTGAATTGAAATGTTTCGAGCAAACATGTTATTCTCACAGATCTGAATTGTGGTATTTTACAAAGATATGATCTAGCTTTAAATATGAATGCTTGATGATTAAGTGGAGATATTTGATAAGATGATAATCTTGGTATAAATGTATAAGTGGTACTATAATAAACAAGGTAAAATGAGTATGAGAGACACATGTATGATGACATACAAATGCTATGTTTGTGGTTTAATTGAGGATGTTTAATCATTAAATGAATACCATGTTATATTCTTTTGATTTTGTATAAGTGTGTAAGAGATCAAGGTTGACCAAAGCTTAGAAAATAGCCTAGGTATATTCCACACAGGCAGAGACACGACCATGTGTCTCAGCCGTGTATGGAACACGACTTTGGGACACGGGCGTGTGGAGCCTTAAATCATGAAATTTCCAAGATTTTTGTAAGTTCTCGGTTTAGTCCCGAACCCTTTCTAAAGTATGTTTTGGGCTCCGTAAACTCAAATAAGGGACTATGTGTAAGTGAATAAACGCTTTGAAATATGAATGAAATTTTATGGCCCGTATTTTAGTTTAATGTTTGTATGTTTGTCCGGTAACGCCTCGTACCTTATCCCAGCGTCGGGTACAGGTAAGGGGTGTTACACTTCACACGTGTAGGACACAAACCCGTGACTAAGGCCGTATCCCTCTCACGGCTGAGACACATGCCCATGTCTCTGTGCGTGTGCTCAATTCTGGGCATACTATTACTAAAAATTAAAGTGTAGGGGACACAAGGCCGGAACACATGCCCATGGGATAGGCCGTGTGTCACACACGGTCTAGACACACCTGTATGTCTACCCGTGTGGACAAAATAGAGGCTATTTACCAAGCCATTTGCCACCCTCATTTACACTTACACTTACACAAATTCAATGGCACAATTCATGGCATACTTAGCAACCAAAACATTCACAATTATAGCTAAAACATGTTAATTCGATACCATCATCTACAATATACATGACATTTATTATGCCAAATCAAACATACCAATTTCACATTCAAAGGCATCCACACACACTCTTTCATCATATATAATTCTACTTAGATTTTTCTAACATACTAATGAGTCATACTTAACCATTCATCAACAACCTATTCAGCCACACTCAACCATTTTCCAAGCATTAATAAACTACATCACCAACAAGGCATTGACACATGCATGCATATATATAATATATAAGCTTACAACCAATTCAACCAAAATGAGCCAAGTTACATGGCTAAAGGCCACATTAAACCTTTGACAATTACAAGCCAATACATTTGGCCAAATTCATAATGACACATATAACAAAATGACGAAGTCCCTATCCATGCCATATACTCAAAATGCTAAATTTTATCAATACCCAAAATGATAGTTTTGATAGTGTGAGGCGAATCCTCGACGATCCCCAATCCAAGCTAGCTTGGCGATTCTATAAAATATGGAAAAAAAAATGGAGTAAACTATATAGCTTAGTAAACCCGTATGCAAGAAATAAGCAAGCCATACCATACAATCAACATTCTAGGAATAAAATATAAGATGATATAATTTACCATAAGTTTCACAATCATAATTCATTCCTTCACAACCTTACCTTGAATTCATCATTTCTTGAGATTTAATAAACATAAGCTTCATGTACATACTTGTACCATCTCGAAATGAACTTACACGTATTCTCATCTTTGACATACCCATGAACCACTCGGAATAATAATGTCAGATACTCAGGAATTTTGCACACTAAGTGCCACATATGTAGCCAATGCTACCTAAGTCTCATATCTCATAATTGCTCGTTCTCGAGCTATCGACGAACTGCTCACACAAGTCATGCTGTCTGGACATAGCTATCTGTCTTTGCTCACACAAGTCGTCGAGTAACCGCAACATATGCTTGGTATACTCACCACCCATGAGGACATACAGACCAGACCGGATCACATAATCACATAACACATGGTAACCCTAGTGACATGTCACTTGTATCCTAATCTATTCCTAAGGTTCAAACAGGATTTCTTTCTTGTCAAATTGTCATCGAACTCATTTGTAGAATTAAAATCTTCCACATAGTCAATCATATAGTTCATGCAATATTAAAGCATTTAAATAAAATATATTAAGGCTTATTTAACATACGAACTTACCTCGATTACAAAAACGACTATCAGTTCGATTTAGTCCACAACATTATTCTTTCCCCGGTCTAAACTCAAACTTCATTTTTCTTGATCTATAATATCAATTTTAACTTATTTAATCATCACATTATTCAATTAGCCCAAAAACACACTATGGCAAAAAATACATTTTTGCCCCTAAACTTTTGACATTTTACATTTTAACCCCTAGGCTCGTAAAATGGTTTTCATCCAATTTCTTTGTTACCCAAGCCTAACCTAACCTTTTTCAAGCTCATGACAGCCCACATTTTCCATTTATTCACATTGTACCACACATTTTACAACCTTTTACAATTAGGTCCCTTTTTGAATTTTCATAAAAAATCACTTTGTAAATGTTGTTTAACTAACAACAAACATCCATTTTCTAACATTAAACATCAAAATACTAGCTTATTCAACATGGGTAAAATTCTAGACTTTGATTTTCTTTCAAATTAGTCCTTAGAATAGCTAGATTAGGTTGAGACAACTTTAAAAACATAAAAATCATGATCGAGCTTGAAAGTGGCCAAAGCCCTAGCTATGGACTCCTTTGAAATTTTGGTATAGGAGGATGAAGATGAATAAAAATTTTGACTTATTCTTAGCTTATTAAATCATTTAATTACTAGTTTACCAAAATGCCCTTAATGCAAAAGTTTGGAATTTTATCTAACCATGTCCATTTTTGTTCATTATGAAGTATAATGGTATAATTACCATTTAAGGACCTCTAATTTGGAATTTCATAATAATTAGAAACCTTTAACTTATAGAATTCAAGTTTTGCACCTATTGCAATTTAATCCTTCTAGACAAATTGAGCACTCAATCGATAAAATTTCTTAACGAAATTTTCACACAATTATTCTATCATGTTGTAGACCTTAAAGAAATAATAAAATAAATATTTATACTTTAGATTTGTGGTCTCAAAACCACTGTTCTGATTTGAACTAAAAAAGAAGGGCTATTACAGATTTCTACATATAAATAGGCTTAAGTTACTCTAGGTGTTACACAACAAAAAATTATTTAGATTGAGAGAATTTTGTTCTTTTTTTCAAAAGGTTTTTCTTGTGGGGCATTGAGTTTTTCTTTTAATTCTCTCCATATTTTTTCTCCCCCTTATTATAGTTAAATCTCCTTTGGCCCGTAAAATTTACGTGTTCGATCTTTTTTATTCTCATTTCAATTACTTTGTTTGTTGCTTAAGCGGGTTTATCCCCTATAAACTGGTATACAGGCTAGTTCAATTTTCGTAATCAACCCGTTCAAACACTACACAAAATAGACTTTTAACAGCATTTTTTTAGGTCTATAGCGGCGTTTATAAGCGCCGTTAAAACAATTTGCAGGGCTTTTATAAGCGTCACAAAAAACGTCGCTAAAATTTGTGGCGTTTATGTGAAAAAACGCCGCTATAGAACATGACCTTTAACAACGCTTTTCCCACAAAGGCTACTAAAGAACATGACCTTTAGTGGCGCTTTTCCCACAAAGGCCGCTAAAGAACATGACCTTTAGCGGCGCTTTTACCACAAACGCCCCCAAAGAACATGTCCTTTAGCGGCGCTTTTTCCATAAATTGCTAAAATTAAAAAATTATTTTAATTAAATAAATATTTATTTCTATGATAAATATTATATTATGTTTTATTTTGAAATTTGAACTTCAAACTATATATTTTTAAGGATAAATAAAAATACTATTTAAATTAAATTTTCTATGAAAATTTTAACTTTAAAACTAAATATAAAAATTGATGAATTTAAATTTAGAATTTAAAATAATAAATTAATAACACAACTAAAATCCAAAAGTTAGAACTCAAGCTATCTTAAATATTAAAATAAAAATAAAATATAGAATCAAAACTAAAATAAATAATAAAAATTAGATTAAATATAAAGATATAAATAAAATATAGCAAGTCCTTTACTAACAACAAGTCCAAATACAGCATCTTGTTTGCGAACCTAAACAACATTGAAAATTGGAAATTTGGTCTTTTATAAAAGACAAATTGCTAAGTTTTGAACTAGGAATTCTAATACCTCGGAGGACAATGCAAAGTTTAAAGCTTCATAAACTACACTCTCATCAGGACAAGATGCCAATGAACCTACAAACACGAGGGAAAAATATTATAGATTTGAATAGTCTGCAAGTGTCTAAAAGATTTTTGTACACTACTCCAGTCTTTTAATGTAGAAGTCATTGAAAAGGCTATGCATAATATGTACCTACAACATACAAAATAATGTAACGTGAAACCCAAATCTGTTAACTACAAAATTGCAGGAAAAGAGAGAACAACTTAATATTTCGGTTAATTTGGTTCATTTTCGTTAACGAAACAAAATAAACCTTCAACATTTTTTCAATGGATAATTCTACATATCCAACCAAAATATCAAAACAAATCAAAATCTAGAAGCACAATACAATGAAGATATTAATCACCATCAGATGTTAAATTAACACATACTAAAAGTTCAAAACAAATAAAATGAAGGTATAAAAACTTAACAGGACTAATCGTAACTAATAACCAAAATAACATTCAAATATCAATTTTTCTTAAAATCTCTTCTGTTTACCAAATTCAATTTTTTATGGTTAACCAACAAACTGAATTTGGTCAATTAATTCAGCAAATTCATCTAAAAATAAAAGAATATTAGCAACAAATTATGTAGCGACAAATTATAAATTGAATTTCAGGACCATGTCAAATTTTCCTAGAAATCTTCTAGTTAATAAAAATTTTGAGAAAGCAGTCCAAAAATTCCAACACTCAAATAAACTACATATGAAAACTACATACCAAATTGTTTAAGATAAGGATTAATGTATCAGTATCTTAACCTCAGTTTTCTTCAAGTAACCAAGTTACATACACTCAACATCTCAAACAGATTATGAAGGTATAACCTTGTAATGACTTACCTTGATTGCAGCACCAAAACATGACTTAGCAGTTGTACTACTCTGAAACATTGTTGGGATGTTTTCAAGCAATGTATCTAAATGCTGGCGGCACTGAATCCTTGGAGCAAAAAAAACCAAGTCAGTACAAAATACTCGAGAGGCTTTAAATATGAAATCATAGTAAATTAATAATTAAGAAACTCCAACTGGTATAAGAAAAAAATTCCCATATATTAATTAATATATTTAAAATAATTACAGCAACATAATTAGAGAGCAGAAACAGAGAAGAAGGATGTAACAGACTGGTATGAATATTTAAAGTTAAAATTTAGGTATAATACTTTGAGATGGCTAATCCTTTGAGTGTTAATGTTCGCCCCAGATATAAATTAAGCCTATCACACCAGTCTGTACTGAAATTCTTTACAAATTAATTAATAGTAGCGAATTGGGAGGGAGGATCTCAATCAATCTATACAAGACATCACTAAAGAGGTTAGAACTAAGAGTCAGACTATATGTTTGCTTTGTACATATAGGTCATTTTCCATAATAAAATTAATTTAGAAAAAAAGACAGCATTCACAGTCATCTTCATTATTGATTGAAACTCTCAACAAATATGTTTATATCAAATTAAATACTTATATTTAAATTAATACTTACATTTAAATTAATATTTCATATATCATACTATTAACCATTTTGAATATCATTTAAATTATCTTACTTTTTAAAAACAAAATTAACTTGCTTTTACTTTATACCATCATGTATAAAATAAATATTTTAAATTTTCAGAACATTTTTAATAACAATACTAAAATCATCAAATTTATAAATAATACTTTTTAAAAGCCTTAATCTTTTAACCCTTAAAATCAAAGTCAAAACTTGCCGCTGCTCCCATATCTGAAGTAAATTAACAAAAATCAGCAATAAATTATAGAACTCAATAATTTCTCTTAAGTGTGAAATTGTTGCACTATTCATAAAGAATTCTTAACGTTATCAATCATTAGTGCCATTAAACAGCAACTTCAATTTTTTTTCCTTAATTTCCTTTTCAAAATATCACTTTCGCCCATACTTGAAAAAGAAAATCTAAGTTCTTTCAAGAAAAAAAAAGAAGAATAAATTTTAAGATTTGAATAGAAAAAGAAAATTAATATTTTAAAAAATAACCCCCTTGCTTTTCTATATTTTCCCCCCAAACTTCAACGATACAATTAAAACTATAAAAATGATGGAGAGCTGCTTTCCCTTTTCTGTACAAGTGTCTGAGGAAAGAAGCTGTAAATTAGGTAGCGGTAATTAATCAGTAATCATCTTTTGCTATTCATGGGATTACTTTCCAACAGACAACTTGTGGATAAGCAGCCTAAGTTTCGTTAAAACAAGCACATTTCTTAACTAATACTATCGGCCCCTTTGCTAATAATCCAAATAATGTTCCAACTTTTTAGGAAAGAAGATGAACATAGAATTCGACATTTTTATTCCCCTTCTTCACACGATGGTGAAGGAGATGCCTTTCTTATTTTTTATCCAAAAAGAAATAAGAAAATTACAATTTCTAGCTACAAAATCTATAATTTAAGTATCACTAATCCTTATAATTGCAACAGACTGGTATGAATATAAGAATAAGTTAAAATACACAAGATACTGCAAAATATACGAGATGAGGACATAAAACTGATTAATACTGACCACATAAATTGTAGATAAACTTCCTTTCCTGATCAATGAACTTCATGAAAGGATTTATGTAACCTTTGCAATGGGAACATCGAACAGGACCACTTTCATCAAAATCCACAACCTCTAGTAAGAAATATTCAAAATATGATAAGCAGATCAAATTACAAAATCCATTTAAGAACCCAACAGATTACTGGTGTTGAAACTGCAGTGCAAACTTAATGAAAGCATATAAAAAAGTACAAAAAAAAGCCATAATTATCTATATAGCTTGTTATGACCTGATTGGTGGTGCATCTCATATAACGAGGAGTGGAATTCCCAGTGTCTCTGACAATGTAATCGCTAGTAGTAGGCTTCAAAAGATTACAAGTGATCAAGAGAAGAAACAAAATTCAAAATTCAGTTATATGTCAAAGCTGTGATTGCATTATGTATACATGTAATGACAACATAGCAAAGAGAGTTTAAATTTTATTATATTTACTACTAATATATAATAAAAGAGTTTTAAATGAATAGTTTGAATCAACAGAAAAGAAAAGCTATGATAATTTTGAAGACTTTCATGCCTAGATAAATTAAGTTGAGAAAATATAATTTCAAGGCAAAGTATTTCAAAGATTACTATAAAGCATATCCTGCAACAACAAATGCTTCATCCAAAACAGTAAATCAAAAGAATAGAACACCAAACTTATATACTGCCCACCATTATAAGTCACTAAAAGCAAGAAAAACAAAATGACTTAATTCATGGAATTCACGAATGTTAAAATTAGACATGAGTTTAAAACTTTGCCTTCAGAAGGATTTTCAAAACCAGAATCTACAATAGATCGAAGCAGCTCTGGTTTCAGTAGAAAGTCTCTGAATCTTGAACTGTGAATTCTAACATACACCCTACACCACATAAAAAAGAAATGAAACAAATTAAAATCAAATTACTTTACACTAAAACTAGTAGATTATATTAGAACATCGTTTTCCTTAAAAATATGTATAAATTAAAATGACTAACTTCTTAGCAGAATCAGCAGCCTTAGTGGAGGCAGAGTCAGTGGTTTCTTATCTTCTTCTTCGTAGTCAAAAAGCTCTTCCTCGTAGGCGTCGTTGACCTTTATCTCCCCCATTCTAATCAACCAATAAAATGAAACAAAAAGAATCAAGATTTATTTCAAAAACTAAAATAATAACGAATTCATAGTTGGGTTTTTGAAATATTGTAGGAGAAAGAAACATAAATGTAGAAAAATCCGTACCTCTGAGATTCAAGAAAATATGAGATTTTCTTTTTTTGCACTTGTGATTTGGATAAGTCGAAAAACACTAAAACATGGCAAAAAATGAAAATTTTGAAAAGAGAAGGGGGAAAATAGAGAGGGAGAAGATAAAATAAAACCCCAAATCTAGGGTTTGAAGAGGAAATAATTTGTTGAAGGACAAAATCGGGGGAGAGAAATAGAAGAACATGCTGAGAATGGCTAAGAAAGAAAAGAAAATCAAGAAAGAAGAGGAAATTGGAGGGGGTGAGGAGAGAAATAAAACGGTGTCGTTTCAATCAAAACTAAAAATTAGCAGCGTTTATACCAAAACGGCGCCGTTTACTTTAAAATAAATTGGTTTTTTGTGGCGTTTTTATCATAAACGCAGCTAATGATTGACTTTTTAAATTTTTATATTGAATTATTATATTTTTCATATCAATTTTAAATAAATATTTTTAAAAATTTAAGTAATACTTAAAAGAATTAGATAAAATTTGAAATTTTTATATAATTTTTATTTAAGAAAACAAAACAAAAAGAAACAAAAATTTCAAAATATGAAAAAAAGAAGAAGATTTTTAAAAAATTCTCTTTTGTAATTATATATTCTTTCAATATTTTAGGAAATTTAAATAACTTTTCAATTTACTAATTAATTTTGTATCTCTGAAGATGCATGGGTTAGCAATTTTTAAATTTTAATATATATAAAATTTATCTATTATCTCTTAAATAATTTAAATCGTATTGATAATTTTAATATATTAAAATTAATATTATCTCTTTTACAATTATATAAGAAATTATTTAATATGTAAAATTCAAAATAATCAGTCATATACCCCAAAAAAAAAACTTTAAAATTATTTTAAATAATACCTCAATTTCCCCTTCAGGAGTTTTGGGTTTTCTTTATGTTTGTATTCTTTATTATTCGAGATGTTTTCTTATTTAGTTATGAACTAAATCCCCTAAATACCTAAAGAGAATGAAACCTAAGACGAATCTTGTTATTATTTTCTGAATTGTATGATAAATATTTAACTTGTTCTTAATTATGTGTTCTTAAGTCTTGTTTTGATATCCCAGGATATTGATTCAAGATAAGCTCTTATTTAGAGGAGGAATAGACCCTGTCTAAGAGTACATTTGTCATAATTAAGTGGAGTTATTTGCGCGCCTAAACATATGGTGACAAAATTTTGCCGGATTAGGGTGAAACCTAATAAGGGGATCCATAGATCGAGTTAATGCAACCCTAGGGTGTTAATTAGAGAAAAGTATCAATTATTCAATCTAGGGATTAGACGTCATTAGTCTTCAATAGGGATAATAACATAACTTAGGGATCTCTACGAAACAAGTTGAATGAATAAATCGTCCGATTCGGAGCCAGAATAACAAGTAATGTCTAAGTGGATTTTTCCTTTAGGTATTGTCTTAATTCAATCGATTTTCCCAAAAGCAATTCCCCAATTCTATTCTATGTGAGTTCTTAGTTTAGATAATTAGTTAGTCAAAACAAAACCTCTTTTTTCTTAGGCTAGATAATAAAAAGACAATCATTACTAGTACTTTTAGTTCCTTTGGGTTTGACAATCCGATCTTGTTAAAACTATACTACTGTTCGATACGTAAACTTGCCTACATCACGATAATAGTTAGTTTCAAGAACGATTAATTATAAATATTTAAAACTTATTACGAAATAACGCGATCAAGTTTTTGGCGCCATTGCCGCGGAATTAAGATATTAGGAACGCTCAATTTTTATTACTTTAGCATTTATTTTTCTTGCAATTTAATTTAATTATTATTATTATTTATTAATTTAATTTTTCTTTCTCTTGGCAAGTTTTTATAGTTTATGACTAGAAGGAACCCGTCAGGACCACTACTTTTTGACGAGGAAATCGATCGCACAATTCGCAGAAACCAAAGAGAAATAAGGTGAAGCTTAAGATACACAGAGAACGAGCAAGAAGAAGATACTCAACCCCCAACCGAAGAGATGGCTAAAAACTAAGACAATCAGCTACCTCCTGTAATTGCGGTTAATCAAAATCCTGCTCCACACACTATGTATGATTATGCTAAACCTTCTTTAACAAGAACTAAATCAAGCATAGTTAGACCTGCTGTAGCTGCAAATACTTTTGAATTGAAACCTAACACAATTCAAATGATACAACAGTTTGTTCAGTTTGATGGTTTGCAGGATGAAGATCCTAACGCTCACTTAGCAAACTTTTTGGAACTATGCGGTACATTTAAAATCAATGGCGTTTTTGATGATGCCATACGTCTTCGGTTGTTTCCATTTTCACTGAGGAACAAAGCTAAATAATGGTTGAACTCGTTTCCATGAGGGTCAATCACTACTTGGGAACAAATGACCGAAAAATTTCTATTAAAATATTTCTCGTTGGCTAAAATGGCCAAATTAAGTAATGATATCTCTTCTTTTGTGCAGATAGACTTAGAAACTCTTTACGATGCATGTGAGAGACACAAGGACTTACTGAGAAGGTGCCCTCACCATGGGTTACTGATTTGGCTACAGGCTCAAACATTCCATAATGGCCTGAATCCTTTGACTCGGTAAATGGTTGACGCAGCTGCTAGCGGAACCATTAATAATAAAACACCTGAAGATGCTTATGAGTTTATAGAGGAGATGTCACTGAATAACTATCAATGGCAAGTCATAAAGACTAAGCCAACTAAAACAGTAGGCGTATTTAACGTTGATTCGGTTACTATGCTGTCAAACCAGGTAGAACTTTTAAATAAAAAGATTGATGGTTTACTTGGTTCTACCCAGGTACATCCAGTAATGAGGTGCAAGATGAATGGAGGAGGAGCATGCACAGAGTATCAACCCTTCAACCCTATCATCGAGGAAGAATAAGTCCAATATATGGGTAACAATAACTCTCGATCCCAAAATAACCCATATAGTAACGCTTATAATGCAGGTTGGAGGAACCATCCCAATTTCTCGTGGGGAGGTCAAGGACATCAAAGACCACAACATCCTTTGGGTTTTCAACAACCATCCTATCAACAGGAAAAGAAGTCGAACCTTGAAGAGATGCTCACAAAGTTTATGTCGATGTCAGAAACCCATTTCCAGAACACCGAGACAACACTTGAAAATCAACAAGTGTCAATTCAAGGGCTCAAAACTCAAATAGACCAGCTTTCTAAAATAATCTCCGAATGACCAAAAGGTAGCTTGCCAAGTAATACTAAACCCAACCCAAGGGAACAGCTCAACGCAATTAATATTCAAAATGACGAAGGAGTTGTTGAGCCTAAACTAGAGCCGAGGCAAGAAGCTGTGCTAAGCAGAGGTCAAGGTGAGGTAGGTTACAATAAAAACAAATTAGTGAATGTCAAATATAAACCTCGTGTGCCATACCCAACGCGACAAGGAAAGACCGCTTAGATGAAAAATTTGGTAAATTCCTTAAACTCTTAAAAGAATTACACATTAACTTACCGTTTATTAAAGCTCTATCGTAGATGCCAAAAGCAATGAAATTTTTAAAAGAGCGTTTAGCAAATAAGTGGAAGTTGGACGAGGCATCGCATGTGGAGCTAAATACAGTTTGCTCAGCTATTCTCCAGAATAAACTACCCAACAAACTTAAAGATCCAGGGAGTTTTACAATTCCTTGCTTAATTGGTAGTTTAGATGTTAATAATGCATTAGCTGATTTAAGGGCTAGTATCTACGTCATGCCTTACAAAATGTTTAAGCAACTAGGTATCGGGAAACCCAAACAGACTAGGATGAGCATTCAATTAGCAGAAAAACTATAAGCTTTTCTAGGGGTATTATTGAAGACGTGTTAGTTAAAATTGATAAATTTATATTTCCCGTTTACTTTATTGTTCTAGACATAGAGGAGGATAGCAACACTCCTTTAATTCTAGGAAGGCTCTTTTTAGCAACTGCTAAAACAATTATTGATGTTGGCACAGGTGAACTCACACTCCGTGTGGGAGACGAAACAATCACCCTTCAAGCTCTCAATTCTGGCAACACATCAGAAATTGAAAGGTGATCGTTTAACCCATTCTACTAAATCTGACAATATGGTACAACCTACTTTGCAGGAAATGAGTCTGAAGGAAGCACATGAGTAATTCTCAAGCAATAGTAGAAGACCTGCTCATGAAGAACAAAGGTTGCAAATAGAGGAGCTAGATGAATGGCGAACACATAAACTGAGAACACATGATAAACCAAAACTATGCTAGAACAAGCTCGGTACCTCTCCAAATCAACTTAAGGTTGGAGATGAAGTCTTACTAGATGCCGCAGATCCTCACATTGTTACTTCCAAACCAAATGAAGAAATCCCTCTTACGGTACTTAGTATTTTTCCATTCGGTACAGTTGAGGTAAGTCACCCTAAGTTCGGCACTTTTAAGGTAAACAACACCCTTTTAAAACTTTATTTTGATGAGATTGACAGTAGGAATGAGGAGTATAAACTCCTCGAACCACCATGACCATTCAACGAGGAGGTAAGTCGAGCTTAGACTATAAATAAGCGCTTCTCAGGAGGCAACCTGAGCACTAACTGTATTAACTTCTTTAAAATTTAGTCTTCAACACCTAACTTACTTAGAGCTCTTGAATATAGGTCTTCCACAGAGACACGGCCAAGAGCACGGGCATGCTTAGGGCCGTGTGAAAATAGGGCAATGATTTTCACAACACAAGTTACGATAAAATGACATGGCTGTGCGACATGGCCGTGGTCGAGCCTTCCAAACAACACAGGCGTGCGACATGCCCATGTGGAAGAATCGTGGGTGAACCTGTTAAAACAGCACGAGTGTGCGACACGCCCGTGTCTATCACTCGTGGTCGAACCTGTTAGATTGACACGGGCGTGGGTCTACCTACACGGGCGTGGGAGATGCGAACGATGCCAGACACAGCCGTGTACACCCACATGCCCAAGGAACACGGGCGTGTACTAAATGTTAGACGCGCCCAAATTCAAAATTCACGAATCACACGGGCTGAAATTAGGGAACATGAGCGTGTTACTAGGTCGTGTGCCCCAAAATCTATAAATACCCTGCACTATTCATTGTCTTCCCCACTCAAAAACCCTAACCCTAGCTGCTGTAAGTCCACACGGCTTCCTTGCCACGCCCGTGCGCCGCCTCTGTAACACCCCGAACCCGAGACCATCGCCGGTGTCGGACACGAGGGGTTAACGAGACAAATCCTCTTAAAGTACCGACCAATTTGGCATTTCCAGACAGGCTGGAAAACTGCGTCACTGTCGACTTAAAAATCATATCTCGAGTTTCAAAACTCGGAAACTGATTCCGTAAATTTTCCCTGAATTTAGACTCATATATCCATCCATGGATTTATTTCTAGAATTTTTTGTCGGGCCAATTGGTACAGTTTATTAGTTAAATTCACCCATGTTACAGGGGTCAACTACACTAACCTTCGTGCGTTACAACTTGAATATCTCTCTGTGCAGGGCTTTAATACTGGTATTGTTTCTTTCTAATGAAACTAGACTCAAAATGGAATCTGTACATATAAGGCATGACTTCTAATTATTTCTGGATAATTTATAGTAAATTTTCAAAGTCGCAACAGGGGACCCAGAAACCGTTCTGGCCCTGTCTCACGAGAACTTTAATATCTCTCGGTATACTGTTCATATGATCGTTTCATTACTTTCATATGAAAATAGACTCGTCAAGGTTCGTTTACATAACTTATTCACTATTTAATACCATTCCTAAAAATTTTTACTATTTTTCAAATCCACACCACTGCTGCTGCCAGCATCTATTTTCAAGGTAAACTTTACCTATCTTGTGGTTTCCATGGGCCAACTATAAATTTTGACATACATAGGTCCACATATGATCATATTTAGCCGTTCCAATGGCTGATCATGTGACCAACACCCTCATTCCAAACCATAATCACATCATGAAACCAAATATAATTACAAAGCACAAATGGTCAAATTCCATCCTCCACTTTTACGAACCATTTTCGCATGGCCGTACACATATACATCACAAAGAACTTAAAAACAATCGAGGGTAGTCCTATACATGCCATACCCAAAGTTCAACCAAAAGAGTACCAAAAAGGGGGTTTGATAGTGTGGATGACTTCACTTCAATGATCCCGAATCCGATCGCTAATGAGCAAAATCTATAAAAGAGAAACAAAGGAACGGAGTAAGCAATTTATGCTTAGTAAGTTTGAGCCATAATTTACACACAACCAAAGCATAGCATTCAAGTAGCTAAACAATAATTCATATGCACAATTTCTCAATGACATGCTTACTTCACAATCCCAACTCTTATATTCATACACAAATAACGGCTTAGTTAAGGCCGATAGCTCGTTTATCATTGGAGCAAATATTCATACGCACTTACTCCTAGTGTGCAAAGCACACACAACACATACCTTGTTGTTGGGAATTTCACAAGTGCATTAACTGAAAATTTTCCAGCAAGCTTATAATTTTCAAATCACATACCTTGAGTTTAACCGGATATAGCTACTCGTTCAAACGCCTTGAACATAGCCCGGTTATGGTAACCCGCACAAATGCCTTCGGGACTTGACCGGATATCACAACTCGCACAATTGCCTTGGGCTTAGCCCGATATCATAACTTGCACCATTGCCTTGGGCTTAGCCCGATATCACAACTCGCACAATTGCCTTGGGCTTAGCCCGATATCACAATCGCACATTCATACACATCTTTGTTTCAATTTCATAACAAACTTTTATACACAATTTACTTAATCAAGAATATCATTTCGGCTCAATGGCCACATACAAGGGCACAATTTCGATTGCTTATTACTTCGTTCAATCGAATCAAAATCTAAGTTTCGATACTCGAAAACTTACCTCGGACGTGGTCGAACGATTTCGACGGCTATTTGACGACTTTTTCCTTCCCTTATCGGATTTAGCTCCCTTTGCTCTTGAGCTTAATTTAACAAATAAATTGGTTTTATCATTTGAGCATCGAAGAGAATTCAAGATACCTAGCCAATATATATACTCATTAGGCATCAAAGTCGCATATGTACGAAATCATGAATCGAACTCAACACATTAGTTAATATTCCTCTTAGCGAATTTTCTAAGCCAAGAATAGGCATCAATATGCTTGCCTCTAACCGAATGCATGCACACCAATTTCCCTCATGTGGCCGAACATACATGTCCATGTTGAGGCCAATTATACACTTAATACCACACAAAAACAGCATACATTTTACTACTAACGCATTACATATCGTAGCTCAATGCACATCTCTCATTTACTTCATAATCGAGACATCATCACAAGCAAATATACACCTTGAAATAGCATATATGTCATACCAATACATCGTGTGCAAACATATATACATATATATATGCTAGAGCCAATCTCAAGTTGATTGTAACTAAACATGAACAAAATTTCAATACACAAATCTTACTTTCCATGCAATGAGCATAAATCACACTTATGGATGTACCATGGCCTAATACATCACAACACCATAATTTTGGTCATGATTAAACAAAGAACTTAGTATCTCATTCAAAAATGCTAAAAGAAAATCTAAAAGCCCTCAATCCCCCATCACATGTATCATTATCAAGCTTGATATTTAGCATGCAATGGCATTAACACCACATTTACTTTGGCCGAATTTCATTCCCATGACATAGCAAAGATTTGAACCATGGGCTACCAAGAACATCAAGCTAGCAACTAAAAACGTGCATGAATCTCATGGCACAACCTCAAACATACCTTAATCTTGATGCAAGTATAGCCAACCTCTTCCTAATCCTCTTCCAAAACAAACATGAAGCAAAATTCCTTCCTTCCTCTAGTATTTTCGGTCAAGAGAGAATGAAAAGATGGATGAACAATTTTTTTTTCTTTTCTCTTCCACAATGCACGGCAATGAGGGGTTTCACTCACACACACATTTTTTTTTCTTTCTTTATTACCCATACTTATTTGTTTATTGTTTCTCCCTAATGCACCAACAAAACATTTTTCATGACATGTTTAGCCCATGATTCCTTGTCATGGCCGCCACTACAACTTGGGGGAATTTGACATGCAAGTCCTCCCTTGACTACATGCACTATTAGGTCCTTATAGATTAGCCTTTCACTTTTCAAAAGTGTCACACAAGTCCTACTAACTGAATTCACATGCAATCGGCTAAATCGGAACTTGAAATTTTCACACATTCATAATTACATATTCTAGACAATAAATATTACATTCAAACATTTCGGTGACTCGGTTTAGCGGTCCCGAAACCACTTCCCGACTAGGGTCAATTTTGGGCTGTCACAGCCTCCAACTCCATTTTTGACGCCTATTATCCTCTTTCTAGCGTTTGTTCACTCTTTTCTCATTTATTCTTACTAATTTCTAGGGCTATTTATCAAAATAATATGAAATTTTTTATGTTCCTTTCTTATTTTTATCATACAAATGTTATATCTAGAATAGTTATTATCTTTCTCATGTTAAAATTCTTACTCATTACGTGATTTCTCTACTCCATTTGACTAGTTTACGTAAATATTCATGATTTCTCATGCCTTTTGTGTTGACATTTTTGTTCTTCTATACAATATTCTTTGCAATTTTTTTTTTAGTTATTCATGCTACTATTATGTAATGCTACAAAAGTATGGATTAGTTTAATTAAAATTGTTAAGTGTTGATAGTTGTGGCTGAAATTATGATTTTTATTTAAAATTTTTATTCGTTTTACTTTGACCACTCATCAAGACGACTTGATGATTATATTTACAGGTACCATGTCATCTTCACGTGGTAAAAAGGCCGCTGTCCTTGCTTCAAAGAAAAGGAAGGGAGAGTCATCTTCCTCGGGTCCTATCGCGAAAGTTCGTCACCATTTCTTGAGGTTTCCCATCGGGCCCCAAGAAGAACTATTCTAAATACTCTTGACCCAACCTTAATTACGGGCCACTGTATCGACTGGGCTGCAGTACAACAAGTTCAGTTGGCTGAAGCGATTCGGGCCCTCCTAACCACTGACCCTTAGGAGCTTTTCTTTGGGATCAACGAGCTGACGTATATCTAGCTTATGATGGAATTATGCTCCACATTTCATCTTCAGACTGTGATGACAAACTACGATGATCTTGGCACGGTTCAATTTCATCTAGGTGGATTAGTCCGCCAGCTCAGCGTCCTAGAATTTAGTACGACACTGGGTTTATATACAGAGGAATTCACGGAGGAGAATGACTTACATGCTCTCAACCGCCACATCCATCATTCTCCTTCATGGTGCTGGGACGCACTAGTACCAGGTGGGGCCACCTACAATCCTATCCGCTCCAAGGCATCGGCTCTCCCTCCATCTCTGAGGTACCTACACGCCATTTTGGCTCACACGATTACAGGATGGTGAGAGAGGACCGGTGTCGTCAACACTCACGACGCCTACTTTTTATGGTGTATGTCGCACGGGCACGTCATCGACCTTGCCTATTTCATTGCCCTTACGATTTAGCATCAGATAGAGTGGCATAGGAAAGGGGTCATCTCCATTGGCCCCTATGTTACTCGGTTGGCTCAACACTTCGGGCTCCTCAGCACCGCAACCCAACCCTCATTGGCCAGATGTCTCCACAAGGCATCTCGAGCATGCTTAGCATGAGGATGATCAAAAAGCACTGAGGAACCTAGCCTCCTTAATATCGTCTCGCCCAATCTACCGACGAGGAGGCCTGTGACAGCCCGAAAGTGACCCTAGTCGGAAAGCAGTTTCGGGACCGCTAAACCGAGTCACTAAATTATTTGAGTATGATAGTTATTGTCTAAATATGTGAATATGCATGTGTGAAAATTTCTTAATTGAATTTTTTTGCTTAATTATAGGTGAATTTTAGTGATTAGGACTTATGTGAGAAAATTTAGAAATGTGCTAGGCAAATGTAAGGTGGCCTATTAATACCTGTGGGGAAATGGTTGTCCTTGCATGTCAAATAACCCCTTTCCTAAGGTGAGTGGCTGGCCATGACAAGGTGATGGGCAAGGAAAACATGTCCTAGACATGTTGGCCTAGTGCATGATGTAAGGGAGAATAAAGAAATGAAATTGGAAAAAAAAAGGGGAATATGATGAAAACAAAAGAAAAAAAAAGTGTCCATTCTCTCATTTTTCTTTGCATGGCTGAATGTACTAAGAAGAAAGGGGGGGAAAGCTTGAGAAAATCAGCCATGGGAGCTTACTAGACTAAGGTGTTCTGATACAAGAAGGTATGTTTTATGCCACTCTTGAAAATGCATGCATAGTTTGGAGGATTGGTTCAAATTTTTCCTTGAATCTTGGATCGAAACTAAGTTGTTAGGTGAGTTAAATTTCAGCCAAGAATGTTGTATTTCCTAATTAGTGTTTTGATGTTGTTATGTGTGTATGTGCATGAGTATTCGGCCATGTTATAAAATTGATGTTGCAAAATGATTTAATGCTTAATGTGATATATAATAGTACTTGTGAATGAGCTTGAGAGCACCTAAATTATTAGTTGGAAGTGCCGAATGTAGTCTTGGATGAATTTTAAAGAACAAAGAAATTTTTGGGTGACTAGAGGTCAAGGACATTCGGCCAAAGGCTTGTGTGCTAGCAAAATTTGGCCTAGATGGGGTAAATGTTAAGTGTTAAATGCAATGGAAATGCTAGATTAATGTTGCACATTCGGCTATAGTTAGGCATGTTTATGATCTCATTTAGACGATTAGACATAAAAAGGGTGGTAATGAGGTTGAAAATTGTTGAATGGCTAGTTGGGTAATGAATGTAGCATTCGGCCATATGGGGTAAAAATGGGTCAAATGTTCGTGAAATAAAACTTTGTGAATTGATTAATTAATGATGATAGTATTGTTGATGCCATGTATATATGTATAAATATTTGGCAAGACGGTTAAACTAGTTAATTTATTGATTAGCTCAAGAAGCTAGAGGGGGAGAATCAAGCAAAAGCAAAGGAAAGAACATCGAATAGCCGAGTTGGAACCATTTTACCCAACACAAGGTAAGTCATTAAGCATATATTTGGTGTTGATTTAAACGATCATAATATATATGCAATTGTGTTTAAATGAGTTGATGTGTAAATGGAAATGTATGTGTATGGAATGATGCCATTGTTGAATGTATAAAGGCAGCAAAATGCATAAGGTATTGGTCTCGGCACTAAGTGTGCGGGTATAAATGGACACGGTGACGAGATTGGCACTAAGTGTGCATACTGGAAATATATGGCACTAAGTGTGCATGCTGGAAATATATGGCACTAAGTGTGCATGCTGGAAATATCTGACCTTTGGGTGTGCGAGCTCGAAGGGTATGGCACTATGTGTGCGGGCTTAAATCACATGGCACTAAGTGTGCGAAATCGAGTATTAATCACTGTGTGCGTACTCTATATATATATATATCTCCGATCGAACAATTATATGGAGAGTGTGTCTTCATCGAGTTGAGTATGGACAGCAGAAAGAGTAAGTACCTTGAGTTCGTGGCTAATAGATACTATGTTCATGCTCGGGGTTGAGTCGGTAAGTTTTAAATCTATGTGATGATTTCAATTGCATGATTGTTGCGGAAATGAAATGATGTATGGAAATTGCTTCAGTTATCCTATTGAATAGTATATGAAATGTAAATGTATGACTTGGTATGAGATTGATCCGAAAGGTCTAAGGAACTATGGTATAGTTCGGTATGGCTGGAACGCGGGGCCTTATTTCATTATTTCATTTTATGATAATTTTAGTAACGGATGGTTGTGAGATGCTTATGACTTCTTGAGTTATAAACTCACTCGGTGTTTTCTTGTCACCCATTTTAGGTCTCTTGGACTCGTATCGTTTATGTGCTTTCGGAACCGTCGTTGAAGTCATCACACCGGCTGGAAATCTTTTGGTATTGTCTTCGTAGTTGAACTAGGAGAACGTTTGGCATGTATAGGCTATTTTGTTTTGTTGAATTTTGGGTTGTAAACTTTAAGCCATGTGAAAATGGCCTATGTGGTCGTTTGAGTGGGATGCTAGAACCTATAGCCACGGGTCTTAGAAACCTTAATTTTGATAAGGTGGCCATAGTTGTGCCATGTATGATGAATGATTAGTAAGGCCAAGGAAAGATTCATGAAATTGGCATAGTCTCTGCGATGAATCGCTGCGGACAGCAGCAGTGATATGAGATCGAAAAATCACCAAAAATAGTAGAAGTGGAATTAATTGCTAAGAAAATTATGTACTCGAAGCTTGATGGGTCTATTTTCATATGGACGAAACGAAACGACCATATGAGCTGTATTTTGAGAGATATTCAAGATTTCGTGTGACGGGGCCAGAACAGTTTCTGGATCCTTTGTTTCGAATTTTAAAATTTACTATAAAATTAGAAGCTATGCTCTATATATACAGATTCCCTTGTGAGTCTAGTTTCTCTAGAAACAAACGGCATAAGTGTTGGAGCCCTGTACAGGAAGATATCCAAGTTGTAGTGCACAAAGGTCGGTGTAGTCAAACCACGAAATAGGGAGACTTTAACTAATAAACTGTACTAATTGGCTCAACCAAAATTCTATAAAAAAATTTGTAGATGGGATTATGAGTCTAGTTTCAGGAAAATTTACGGAACTGATTTTCGAGTTCGGGAACTCGAGATATGATTTTAAGGTGACAATGACGCAGCTAACTAGCCTGCTCGAGCAGAAAAAGGAAAACAAAAAAAATTTCAAGAGAGGAATAAGTAAAGTAAGCGGTAACACCTCGTGGTCAAATCCGGTGACGGTCACGGGTTTGGGGTGTTACATTTAATTGGTATCGAGCTATGGTTTAGTCGGTTCTAGGACTACCATAGCGCGTGTGAGTCTAGCTATACATGCCAAATTGTTAGTGTTTAATAATGTGATGACTTGACGGTTGAAATTTTTGTTTTGATTAGCAATGGAACCCGGTAGAGAGACCCTTGGCGGATGACGTTGAAAGTGTAGCGGCTGCTCCGCGCAAGGGACGCCGCTGTTGAGCCTCGGTCATCCGCGAATAATCAAAATGAAGGGCGAAACAAGCCTTCTTCACCATGATGAATGAGTGGGTTGCATAATATGCCCGAACCAACCCGGCTGTCCAACCATTCCGAATTTAAATACTCCACCCAAGAGCCCGCAATGCCTCCGATTCTTCGATCCCGTGAGGTGAGTAAACCACCGTGGACTTGATTAGGAAGCGTGGGGCCGAGGAGTTTAAGGCCATAGTTCTTGATGATGCCGAAAGGGCGAGTTACGGCTTGATAACACCATTAGAGTGTTCGATGAACTGTCATGCACACCGATGAATGTCTTAAGTGTGCTATATCCTTGTTGCAAGACTCACCTACTATTGGTGGAGGACCTTGATTTCCATAGTCCCAAAGGAACAAGTTACTTGGGATTTCTTTCAAACGAATTTCGGAAGAAATATATTAGTCAACGGTTCATCGATCGAGCGTAAGG